>NC_034590.1:168421438-168478938 GCF_900095145.1 Mus pahari
TCTGGCTGTCCTGGAACTCACTTTGTAAACCAGGTTGGCCTCGAACTCAGAAATCCACCTGCCTCTGCCTCCCAAGTGCTGGGATTACAGGTGTGCGCCACCACCGCCTGGCTTTCCTTTCCGACTTCTTAACCACTTGGAAAAAATAAGCCTACTGCATTAGTTTCTTTTCTGTGCTGATACAAACACCCCAACCAAGGCAATTTATAGGAGGAAGGGTTCACCTGAGATTGTTAGCTTTCAGAGGGCTAAGAGTGCATGTGGTGAGGAGGTATGACTGCAGGCAGACATGGCGGCAGGAGCTCGAAGCTGAGAGCTCGCATCTTCAGCCACAAGTACAGCCACAACCACAAAGCAAAGGAAATGACTGAAGTGTGTGATGCTTTTAATCCCAAAGCCCCCCCCCCCCAGATATACTTCCTCCAGCAAGGAAGGCTTCACCACCTAAAGCTACCTCAAAAGTGCCACTAACTGGTGACCAAGTATTCAAATGCCTGAAGCTATGGGGGGACATTTCTCATTCAAATCACCACACACTGAGTCCAATCAGTACTTCCTGTATGAGCATCATTGTAGAGTCATCTATTGCCAACCTCTGTACCCTGTGGGTACTGAGATAAGCATCTTAAAGGCAGTCTGCTTCCAGCTATATTCTTAAGGCAGGAGAAACTAATGTGGTATAGTTGCACGGTTATTTTAAAACCTGAGCTCCAAGTTAGAAGTCAAAGGGTCACAGAAGCTGGAGACCTTTCTCTGGCACAACGATCGTCCTCATACGAATTGCGGATGCTATGACATAGAAATGGGAGCCACAAAGTGCCTTTTTGGCAACCTGCCTTTCACTGAATACTGCATTTAGAAAGGTCGCAGGCAGAAATGCAGACACTAGATCCAATCATTGATTCACTGCCCAGGAAGGTCAGACCTAACTGAAGAATGTTAAAGGCATAGGAAATACCTGATACATGAACCCATCCCAGCCCGGAGAGTAAAGAGCCTAGCAGAACTGCTTTTCTGGTTTTACCGGTGAGCGACTGCACACCCTTGTGTTAATCCGAATCCTTTAGAAACGCTTACATGTGACTTGTGGGGGCACAGAAAAGACTTACACTGCCAGGTCGCCCTCTGTATTCCTGGAGGAAGCATGGAGCAGCGGTTTCTCTTTTTTGCCTATGGAAAAAGCAGAACCATGAGCTCTGAGCCATTTCCTGAGCGCTGTTGAGACTTTCTGAATCACAGATGTGAAGTCCAAGTGAGGGAGAAGGGAAGACAGGAAGACTGTGGCTACATGAAGAGGAAGCCATGGGGTGAGAGGCGGCGTTCTGGGGGGTGGCAGGGACAGGTCCTTCTTCCCGGGCTCTGATCTGTCCTTTCTGTTGAGGAAGGCAGGAAACTTCAGGTACCATTGATGAAGCCCAAACTGCCAAGGAGACAGTATGTTTTCCAGTTGACAAGGACACCGACATAGCCATACTTACTTCCGGCCTACATAATGCATGTGTGGGCTTTAGCATTCTTCTGTCATTTTTTTAAATCTAAACAATAGCACCCCAACCACCCAGAATCCACCTTGTAACATTTCGTTTACAGAAAAATGCTTTCTCTTTTAACCTTGGCATAAGCAATACCCTCATGGAAATGTTAAAATGGGAGGGAAGTTGTGTAGCAACCACAGGGATGTCACACCACCTGTAATTCTGGCCTCAGGGGATCTGACATCCTCTTCTGACCTCCATGGGCACTAGGTACAGATACACACACACACACACACACACACACACACACACACACACATATATATATATATATATATATATATATATATATATATATATGCAGGCAAAATACTTACAATACTCCAATACTCACACAATAAAATAAACACAAGCACATCTAAAACAAACAAACAGACGGACTGACGGAAGGAAGGAAGGACACCTAAATGTGACTGCCCTTGGGAAGCCCAGTCCCACACCTGGACATGACTCATCCTTTACCCGTTTCTGTTAACCCTTGTGATTATGTCATAAATAAATGTCTCTTAACAAATTGTCAGCTCTGCTTCTATTAGCTCACCGTGAAATCCATCCAGGCCGAGAATCACAAGTTTAATTTGTCAAGAAGACAGGACCCTAAGGGAAAATGGAGTCTTCTCCAGGGGATGGAGCCTTAGTTTTTATCTTTATTTTCCTGTGCTGTAATACAACACCCTGACAGAAAACATAGGGAAGAAAGGGTTTATTTCCCTTCACAGTCCATCATGGCAGGTTATTTGTTCTAGCGGAGTAGTCAGGGTGATAGACTCTCGAAGCATCTGGTCACATTCGCATGCGTGCCGTCCTACGCTTGCCTCATTCTCTATACTCATACGGTGTAGGAGCCCTGCCTAGAAATGGTGCTGCCCACAGTGAGCAGTTCTTCCCACATCAATTAATATAATCATGATAATCCCCCACAGACATGCCATTCAAATTCTCTTCCCAGGGGATTCGAGATTGTGTGGAGTTGGGAATAACCATTAATCATTACAGCCTCTGTCCCTATCTCTGGTGACACAAAGAAGGTCAACATAACTGGGACAAGGTGTGTTTTAACAGAACATTGAGAGTTAGAAGCCCTGTGCTCTCGGTTCAAATTGGCTGCTACCAGCTTTGTGGTTGTGCATAAATGACGAAAACTCTTATATACCCATTGCTGCAAAACAAGTTGCTCCAAATGTAACAGATTAGGACAAGCAGTGTGTGAAATCTCCCGGTTTCTGTAGGCTGGCTTAGCTGCATCTAAGTTGGTCACCTCAGGGAGTCTCAAAAGATGGCAAAGGAGCTGTGAGGTAGCATTCTGTCATCTGAAGGCTGGTTTGGGCTGGAGACTATTCCTAAGGTCCCTCACAAATCCATCAAGAACTTCATTTCCTTACCCTGAGGGTCTCACCTTAGGCTGCCTTAAGCTGTGGCAGCTGTCTTCCCCCAAAACTAACAACAGAACAACCAGATAGAGCCTGCAACAGCCACCATAGCCCAGTCTTACATGCAATATAGCATTGGTCCTGCTGTGTTCTACCTTCCACATGCAGACCCTGGTACCCTGTGGGAAGATTGTGAGCATCGGCAGGCAGGGAGCATCGAGGACATCTCAGGTGTTAGCTAATGTCCTTTCTTTCTCAGTTTTCTGTAGAGTGAAGTCTGAGTCACGTGACCTTTCTGGTTGGTGACCCCCCTCTCTCTTACACACACACACACACACACACACATACACACACACACACACTATGCCACCACTAGACTTGCCTTCCTGCTCTCAGGTAAAGATCCCTATGACTTTTGCCTTTGAGCCCTTTGACTGTACCAACCACAGCCCCCTAAACACTGCCATTTATGCACTTCCTGGCCATATCCCCCCACTAGCTCCCTGACATCCACCTGGCCTACAGCTGCCCTCAGTCCACATCTGTCCTGCCAAGTACTTCAGAGTCCTTGTGGTCGATCCTTCCTGCTCCAAAGTTTTCTGTTCCTGACTTCTCTGTCTCTGCCTATTTGCCCCACCTCAGCCCCTGAATTGCTCACCACCAAAATTACTTAACTTTATAAGAGGAAACTCAGTCTCTTGTGCTATCATCAGAACTCTCTGTTCTTACAGTTCTCTGATCAAGTCATCCCAAGAGATGGGTCACCTCATCGAAATTTCCAGAATACTGTCCCATTGATTTTTGTGTCAAGTTCCTCTCGTCTTCACTTTATTTGTACTTCAAATCAGATTTTGTGTGTTTGCATACATGCATGTGTGTGTGTATGTGCTCATGTGTGTGCATGAGTTTCTGTGTGCATGTGTATGCGTGTGTGAGTGCATGAGTGCACATGAGTGTGTGTGTTCATGTGCTCATGTATGTGTATGTGCTTGTGTGTATGCATGAGTGTGTGTTTCTGTGTATGTGAGAGCGTGAATGTGTGCATGTGCTCATGTGTGCTCATGTGCGCATGTAAATGTGAACTTGTGTGTGTGTGTGTGTGTGTGTGTGTGTGTGTGTAGGTCAGAAGTCATCCTTGGCCACTGTTTTTGAGGCGGGCCTCTCACATTGCCTGGGAACCTGCTGCAGTTAGTCTAGCTGCAGTGAACTCCAGTGATCCAGTTATTTCCACCTGTCTCCCTCTGCAGCATTGGGGTTGTGTGTGACATCATTGTGCCCAGCTTTTGATGTGGGTCTAGCCCAGGCCTCATTCTTACACTGCCAGCCTTTGTGGACTGAGCCAGCGCCCCAGTCCTCCACCCTCAGATTAGATCTTTAAGAGGCCATCGCTTTAGCTGGTCACCACCTGAATAGTGGTTTAGAAAAACCCTTGTTCTGATGGACTGATTTCAAGTGACAGGCTTATGCTTTCTGTTACAGACAAGGAGGTCTGTACTGAAAGCCACTGAAGAAAGCCCCACAACAGTATGCCTTGGTCACGTGGTCGCTAAAACCCACTCGTTCACAGTAAATGTGTCCCCCACATCCTCACCACCACCTCTCTAAAGGCTAAAGACTATGTTAGGCCCTCTCGCTTTCTTCAGGACTGTGTACCCTTCAACCTCATCTTCTCTTTCCTTTCCAGAGAGAGAATGGGTTAAGCAAACACTTCTTTCTATGCCTGCACCAATTCCTTCCTCTTGGTTGGATGAAGCGGGGCTTTCCTCCTCTAATGTGATTCCAGTCCCTCCATCTGTGCTCAAAATTCTATTTCCTCACACATTCTGAGGCCGTTCTCTCTCTCACCTTTCTCTGTTTATCGGAGATGATCTCATGTAGCCCAGGCTGGCCTCAAACTCACATTGTAAGCTGCCTTTGAGCTCCTGAGTGCCTGGTCCTCTTGCTTCCTGCTTCCTGCTCTATCTTCCTGGAGCAACAGGCCTGGGCTATCACATACAGCCATTACTTTCTGTTTCTAACATTAACTGGATTTGTAAAACAGGTAACTGTGTGGTGCTCTTTTGAAGTCAGTAAAGTTAACTAAAACATTTTTTTCCTTTATCTTCTCCTTAAAATAATGCACTTCCACACACTATAGCACATAAAATATATAGAACTGTACATCTTTTAAATATTAGGTTAATAATTCCATCGGTGGTGTTCATAGTTGATTAGGGAAATGTTGGGTTTTCAGCTCAGTGGAACCTCTTTCCAGAATTGCAAGAATAGGAGATGTCTGTGTTGTTTTGATCTACATGCTTGTGGTAAATCATTATGAAAGCAAAAGGAAATTGTTTGTTTGTCTGGAGAGATCTGGAGGTTGAACCTAGGGCTTCACGGCTGTGAGGAGATCCCTTTGTCATCAAGCCCCAGCCTTACTGTGTATCCCTTAATTCACAATGCTGTCTACTGCTGAGTGGACATTATTCATTTTTGATTCTGCCAAACCCCCGATATTTTTGTGATCTGACTTTTAAGGTCTTGTTTAAGAAAATCTTGCTCTCACTGTATCTGCCCCTTGCTTTTGTCTGCTGTTGAAAATATACAGATTTCCCTTTTGTGTCTATGTCTCTCTGTCATTGTCAGATACCCACACAATTGTCCTACTGCAGTGGAGACATCCAAAAGATGGCCCTTGCTGGAGAGCCTTGCTAATCTCTCCCGATGTCCCAACCTCACTGAATTTTCCTTGAAGATTTTTTTTCTTGACATGTAAGGTATTTTGCCTTACACATGTATATATGTGCTCACATGTGTGCCTGGGGCCACGGAGTCCAAAAGAACACACCAGATCCTCTAGAACTGGAGTTGCAGAAGGTTGTAAGCCGCCATGTAGGTGCTGGGAATCGAACTAGGATCCTCTGCAAGAGCAGCCAGTGCTCCTAACCACCGGGCCATCCCTCCAGCACCAGTTGCCTTGATTTTACACGTGTTCCTTTACTTCTTGTTGAGGTGAAATTCACATGACAAAATGGCTGCTTCAACGTGAACCAGTCTGTGGCGTCAATCCTTGCTCAGAATTATGTAGCTGTCATCTCTGTCTGGTTCTGTACTTCCCCTGTTGGCCTGAATGTCTAGTTGGATCTGTTCTCCTCAGCATTGAGTTTATCTGTCATCAACAAGTCAAACATAGAGTAATTACTAATATTAAATTATATCAGTGTGCAGTTTGGGACTGTAGCTCCGTGATGAAGTACTTGCTGAGCTAGCACAAGGCTCACCATTTGCTTACTGGCACTCCTGAGAAATAGAACAGGACGCCACTTATTATAAACTAGCTGTTGCTTTATGGTCAGATGATCTAGAACACATGACATCACTCTCTTTCTAGAGCACATGACATCACTCTCTTTCTAGAGCACATGACATCACTCTCTCTTTCTACAGCACATGACATCACTCTCTAGAGCACATGGCATCACTCTCTCTTTCTACAGCACATGACATCACTCTCTTTCTTAGATGCCTCCACATGCATCCTTTCAGCTCTTCTTCCTACCCACAGTCATCCTCATTGGTGATCACACCCAGGCTTGCGCACTTAAAATTCCATTAAGCATCTCCTCAGCGCTGTTGCTAGCATTCTCCTTGCTTTCCCCTTCATTCAAAACTAATTCTCAGCAAGCCCGCCCTACCTGTGCTTCTGGAGAATCACACTCAGAACCTGGCTGTTTCTCCCCACCCCCTGCACTCAAGCCACTGTCTCTTCTGTTAAGGTTAATCTAAGTCTACTTGGTTCAGAAACACCAGGAGATTTCATAAGTACAGTTTGGGGGGTATATGTCATGAACCTTCAAGAGGCTCCACCCTGTGGTTGAACCAATGTAAACGTACCCCTGTCTAGTCTATGAACAGATGAGACTCAGGCTATGACATTTTATTTGGCTTTGACATGGCTGTGGTCACTAATCTACTTTTCTAACCGCTGCCTGGCTACCTCCCCAGTGGCGTACCCCAGATACTTGCTGTTTCTCCTGGTCATGTGGTCATGGTATCTCTCCTCTCTCATGGCTGCTTCCACCTCTTTCTGAGTCCTTTCTCCTCTCCTCCCTCTGCAACCTCCAACCAGGTAACTGAAAACCTGCCCTCCTCTAATCCCTCCAGTAATTGGCTGTAGCCATTTTTATTTAACCAACTGTTTTAAGTTACATAACAAGGTTTACTTGCTGATCAACATAAGAAATCGCTTGTTGGCCAGGAGACCTTTGGGTACAGAATTTAGCATCACAATACCTAGCAACAGACCAAACCTCAACCCCCACCTAATGGGCAGATCAGACCCTGGATAGATTCACAATCTGATGGCAGGAGGTGGGGCCTGGCTGGAGGGAAGCAGCTCTCCCTGGGTCTTGTCCTTGGAGGCTTTACTTGCCCTTGTTCTTTCCTGAATGTAGTTTCTGTTTTCTGCTCACTCCAAGGCAAAGAACAACTGTCTATTCTGCCCAAGCAACCTTGGACTGAACCCTAAAAAACAAAAAGCAAAATAAATCTTCCCTTCCTTGAATTCTCTCGGTAAAGTAATACAGTAGTCAGTTTCTCTGGAACTCTGGGACCTCTACTCTAGGGTTTCCCCTGCCATTCTTGTCTTCCCCACAGGCTACTCTCCACACAGAAGCCACTGGGGTAAGCTGAGCCCAGTGGCACATACCTGTCATCGCAGCATTAAGTAAGCTAGGGCAGGAGAATCATGAGTTCAATGCCAGCCTATGAGAACATATCAAAAACAGACAGACAGGCAAACAGAAACAGACAGGCAGATAGAAACAGGCAGACAGAAAGAAACAGAAACAGTCAGTCAGACAGGCAGGCAGGCAGACAGACAAAAACAGACAGGCAGACAGAAACAGACAGACAGACAGGCAATACCAAAGCCACCTGACTTCCAATGTCATTCATGCTGAGATGCACATGTAAGCGGACACTCTGGTTGGCTAGTCTTCATGAAGATGGTATTACCATCTCCTAGCAGTTCTTTTGAGATCTTACAGAGGGCTATTCTTGCAGTTACAGTACACAACCATAAAGTGCTAACCGCCTTTTTCCTACACAAGTTTTTCATTTCTAGTGGATAGTCATCTAGGTAAAGGTATTTACCCCTGCTTGAGTATTTAGTGTGCAATAAAATGTCAGGACTGCACTGCACTGCTCTGTAAGAGAAATAATACATTATTTTGTTTTGAATATTACCAAAAACTGCTCACCACTTTAGCAAATTACTTTATTCTTGGTATTACCATTCTTGTAATTTGTACACGTAAGGCTTAGGGACCCTGCCCCCAGTTGGTTCTGACTGGTAAAGATGCTGACAGCCAGTGGCTAGGCAGGGCAGACAGATGGGACTTTTAGGATTCCCAGGCTATGGAAGGAGAAGGGAGGAAAAGGGAGATCTATTGTTATGAGAGAAGGAGAAGAAAGACACCATCCCTGAGAGGTGCAGGACAGAGTGTTAGCATTCTGTCTAAACTCCTCCCCAGTTACCTGGCAACAGCCAGGTAGGCCTGACCCACTATAAAAGGGACTGCTTGCCCCCTCCTCCCTCTCTTACTCTCTTACTCTTGCTTCTCTCTTGCTTCTCTCTTGCTTCTCGCTTGCTTCTCTCTTGCTTCCCTCTTGCTTCCCACTTGCTTCCCTCTTGCTTCCCGCTTGCTTCTCTCTTGCTTCCCGCTTGCTTCTCTCTTGCTTCCTGCTTGCTTCCCTCTTGCTTCCCTCTTGCTTCCCGCTTGCTTCTCTCTTGCTCTTCCACTCTTTTCCCAACCTTCTCTCCATGTGCTCATGGCCATGGCCGGCCTCTACTTCTCTTCTCTTCTCTTCTCTTCTCTTCTCTTCTCTTCTCTTCTCTTCTCTTCTCTTCTCTTCTCTTCTCTTCTCTTCTCTTTCCTTCCCCCCCCCCTGCCTTTCTCTGCCTCTACTACCCTCTTAACTCCCCTCTCCATACCCTAAATAAACTCTATTCTATACTATACCATGTGGCTGGTCCCTCAGGGGGAAGGGATGCCTCAGCATGGGCCCACTGAGACATTCCCTTCCCCATACCACACCACACCCCCATAGAACATATCTTATATTGCTTTGTCTTTTTATAAACACATCACAGACAGCATAGCCGCTATGTAGGAGCTGGGAGAAAGCAGCCAAAGAGGGCTGTTCCACTGGGTCTCGTGCGGCCAAGATGGAATATCGGTTTTAGTAAGTAACAACCTGGGAATCTCAGAGGTAGACCGGCCACGTGGAGTTTAGGAAGTGGTCCAGCCATTGAGCTGTTTAAGGTATGTAAAATATAAAGGCTGTGCCTGTGTGCATGTGGGTGTGCATGTGTGTGTGTTTCATTTGGGAACCCACTGGGGCGTGTATCGAGGAACATGCGCAGCAGCCGGGATGGAATTGGGTATATTAGCTGGGTGCTGCTACAATCCACCCTGAACACACCCGATCTTGTCTGAACACATCAGTAGCTGTCACTCATGCTGACTCCACATACATAAAAAGCCTAACTATTTCATCATGTTATTGCAATCAAGTCCCTGCGTGTGTGTTGTTAAATGCATATAATTGCATCCAAATCAGTTCCAAATCTACTCCCCTACACTTGGCTCACTCGAGGATCAGAGGCCTCCCGGTTGACACAGAGAGGGGCGGGTTTCCTTGAGGAAGATGTCTGTCCTTTTCAAGGCCCTTTCTGTCCTCTGTGGATGACTCCAGCTTCATACCTAGAGTCAGGTCCCAACATGCTCCAAGAAGATGAATGCCAGGTTTAGCCGGGAGCATATGGCTTACATTTTGAAAGAATTTCCATATTTTTCCAGTATGTATAGAGATAAAAAGCCCGAGGAACATGTTGTTAATGAAATTGAAGACTGCTACACCAGGGAGGAAAAAAGTCAAAATTAGACCAGCCCAAATGTACTCAGATGGATGCATTTAAAAGTAAGTCTAGATTTAACATGTGCTAGTATAGCTGAAGTGGATCTGACCCTTTCCTTGGTGGATGGATTGAACTTTGGGCTCAAGATTCCACAAAACTGACATTAGAGCATTCTTGGCACAGATGTGGAGGAGTGTGGAGCTCACTTATAATTTGCAACGTGTGTCCCCATCCCCCACTATATCTTTCAGGAAACCTAAGAAGGCATCTGTGGACTAGACATGATGAGATGCTCCGAGTCAAACGTCGCCAGCATCCTTGGAAGGCTCTCTGGCGGTGGAAGACAGAGCTGAGGTTGCTGTTGCTACGGAGATTACCTCAATTACAGTGTGCAGGATGAATCTGAAGTGGTCTGGCCAGGCACTGGGACAAGAAAGAGCCTAGCCTGCAGAGATTGTTGTAATGGCAGCAGGAGTCACTCTAAACAGACTGTCTCGATCTGGCAAGTTACTGATCAGGGTGCTCATGGAACTTGGTCAGCTAGCCTATTAAAGCATCGCTTTGTCTGGGAGCTAAAGAGTTGAATCAGGCTGTATCAACAGAGTATCTAAAATTGGGCAATTCACAAGCATAGGGCCTTGTTTGATGGGATGATTCTCGAAGGAAGAGCAACAATAACGCCATGAATAAACAGCAAATCTCCCCAATGCAGGGCTGTTTCTAACATGTCAGGATGCACGTGTTATACTATTAACCTGTTTACATGACAACATAAAGAGGGATCTGATAGGGATTGGGATCTGATAGGGCTCTATGGAATCTGACCTCTGGCTGCCTCTGTAATTGTCCTCTTGGCTTCTGTTCCTGATGGCTCCCTGCTGCAGCCAAGCTGGCCTTCATCTGGCATGCGCAATCTTCATTAGGCATGCACAATGCGTTTAGATCATGGGGAGTCTGTGCTCACTGAGCTCCCTGCCAGAGGTGATCCATGTCCCCGGATTTGTTTACCTGACACCTTCTCCTTTGCACTCCTTGTCTACTGACTCACTCTTTTACTTCCTTTGCAGTACCAGAATACAGAGCCCGTGGTCTTTACAGCTATGCAAGTGCTTCGATGTTTACCACCCTAGTAGGCAGCGTGAACCTGGGAGAGTGGAGCCTAGAAATTAGGTGGACTAAAGTCTCACGCAATAGTCAGCTTTATTCAGAGCATCAGACAATTCGTACTCTGAGGGTTAGGAAGTGTCACATGGGTTAAGATCACAAGGACAAGCTGCAAGGGGCAAGGCCAAGTTTTTCCACAGAGGCATATGAAGAACAGCAGCTGAAGTAAACGCCGTCCTGTCTGCCACACCTGGGAGGAGCATGAAAACACGTTGTAAGAACAGCCTTTCTCAGACACATATTACCTCTGTCCATTTGTGTATTATGTAATCAATTTGGTTAAAAAGAACACTAATAAAAACCAGAACGATCACATGATCCCCCTATATCACTCCCTGGTGTATACACAATGATTTGTCATTTCATTGGCAGTTGCAGAAAGATACATGCATACTCATGGCTACTGCTGTCATGTTGTAATAGTCAAACTATGGGATCAGTCGGAGTCCACCAGTCTTACGTGTATATGTGTGTGTAGGTCATGAGGCTGGAAAAAGTTCTGTCCTTAAGAAAGGAAGATCAGGAAGAAAGGGCAGGCAATATGGAAAGAGTAAAGGATGGTGACAGGGGTAGCAGAGGACAAGCAGAACGTGGAGATGAGTAAGAGCCAAATCCAAGCAAAGATGTCACGGTGAGCCCAACCACCTAGTGTGCTTATAAAATAGCAATACAAACCTCAAAAACAAACATCGAACAAAACCAACAAAACAAAATAGAGTATTACTTTAAAATCCTTTGTCTTTTATTCATCACAGACCTATTTCATGTTTTCTTTTCTGTCTCGTGCTTTTTATATACTATATTAGATTGAGGGGAAATTTGTAGTGAATTTGATTGTTATGACTTGCAAGACTATTTTTCTGTTGGTTACCCAGAATTCAACATTTCATTTACTAATTTTCTTTCCTGACTGACAAAATGTAAGCAGATGTGTGGGGTGTGAGGAAGTACTTCCTATGTAGAGGACGGAAGCTCTCCTCTCTCCCTTCCTCCTGCCCCTACCTATATTGGAAATCGTGTTTTTGATCCTGAAGTGGCCCAGGTAGTGTGCCAAGGGGAGGTTTAGAAATGTTAAGATTACGCAGTTATCATATTGGCCCCGACTCAACCCGGGAAACTTCTTTAAAGTTTGATTTTATTGGACTGGAGAGATGGCTCTGTGATTAGAAACACTAGCTACTCTTGCAGAAGACACGGGTTCGATTCCCAGAACCCCCGTGGCAGCTCACAGCCATCTGCAACTCCAGTCCCAGGGTATCCAGTGCCCTCCTCTGTCCACCTAGGCATGCGATGCACACACTTACATGAAGGCAAAACACCCATACACAGTTTTTAAATAATCAAGAAAATTAACTAAAAATGTATTTATTTTTATTTATGCATATGTGTGTATGTCTGTGACTGTATGCCATGTATGTGCCGTGCCTTCAAGAGGCCAGAAAAAGGTGCTGGCTCCCCTGAGATGGAATTGTGAACCACCCAATGTGGTTGCTAGGAACTGAAGAGCAGCAAGCACCCTGACTACTGAGCCACCTTCCCGGTCACTCCAGGTTATTTTTACTTAAAGAAGAAACCCTTTAAGCTTCTGTATGTGGGATTTTGCTGGTTTGTGCAGCTGGACTTTACAGGAACTGCACATTTCCCGTAGCTGCTTTGTTATTGTAGGCTACGGGGGAGGGAGGTGGCAAAGGGTGTCTCCCTTAGCCTTCCCCCAACTTGTGGCAGCTGGCATCCTCATTAGGCTTTTTCCACCACCACTTACTCCCTGCCCCCACCCCATCCCCCTGCACAGTGGGCTTTCATAAAAGTAGACATGACAACAGTGGCGTACTCCAGATCACAGGCTATGCCTTTGTGGGGAGAATAAGGGAGAGGAAGAAGAGCAAGGGAGGGAAAAAAACGAGGTCCAGTGGCCGCAGCAGCACTGTGGTGGTGGTGGTGGTGGCAGCGGCGGCAGCTTTGGCAGTCACCTGGTAACTGACATCACTGGGACTTCACAGAAAAAATATTTGCAACACTTCTCTGACTCCCTCCCAGTTTTCCTCCCGTGCATATGCATTGCTCGTGGGTGGTGCAAGTGAGCATGTGCGTGCACACAGAGGCCGGAGGTCACCCTCAGGAGCTCCTTGCTTTGGTTTTATAGGCAGGGTCTCTCATTGGCTCAGAGCTCACAGATCCTCATCTCCACTGCCCAGCCATGGGACTTCATGTGGATCGCTGACCTCCTCCAAGCCAGAAACTTAGCAGTATTTGGCTTCTCCTCATTCATGTTTCCTGTAACCTTACCTTGGTTTTCAAGTCCACCATGCCCCTCCTACCTGACAGGCGACTAGTCCTCATGGGCTTCGATCCCCTCTGAACCTTTTTAAGAAGCATTAAGAATGGTCCCATGCTTCTTGTTTCCGCCTTTGCCAAACTTTGCATTGTGTCAGCATGCAGTTCTGCCCAGAGCCTTTTACAAGGCTTGTTGTGAGAGCCACGGTCCTTCCTTCAAACTCCCCGTTTCCGGTTTCACGGAGGCACTGCCTTTCAACACTGAGAGAGGATGCTTTCAGTATTTACCTCCTTTCTTGAAGAATATGCTTTTAAGCGATGTATTTACTTTTAGGTGTACAAATGTTTTACCTACGCGTGTGCCTTTATACCATGTGTTGGCCTGGTGCCCGAGGAGGCCAAGAGGAAGCTTCAGCTCTGGAAAGAGAGTTACAGTTGTGAGCCACCATGTGGGTGCTGGAAAAGCAACCAGTACTCTTCTGGGACTTCCCTCCAGCCCTTATTTTATTAAGTTGTGCATGTGTATGCATGCATGTGTATGTGCATGCATGTGCACTCATCTGTGCAGGTGCTAGCAGTGTCCAGAAGGCATCAGCTCTCCTGTGCTGGGAGTTACAGGTTTTATTGTAAACAACCATGTGGGTTCTCTGCAAGAGCGATATGTGATCTTCAGCACCGACCCATCTCTTCAGCAATTGCTGTTTCCCCACGGAGATGATGAGGAATCAGACCCCTCCACACACACCATCTCACCACCTTTCCAATACAGTAATGCTGTTGGTTGCCATAAATGAGCTAGCATACATAGTAAAGGCTTTGAAAATGCCATGTTTGCACCACATAGATCGACTGCCTGCTACTACACTGCATGTTTCATTCTTGGTGTTAATCTTCTTCCTGCAGCCGCCACAACCACCATTACCTAGCTTTTCTTTTTATTCCATTACTATTTCAATATCAAACTTCCCTATTCTCTAGAAAATCTGATCAAACACATACATATTCCATTCATCAACATAATCCCCCACCCCCAGCTGGCCATCTTCTCTGAGAGTTACAAGCTACAATAAACCATCCCCTCCCCAAGCTGGTTTCAGTCAGTGTTTTATCACAGCAGCCTACCTAGGACAGATGGGGCCTTGAGGAATCCAGACTGGTCTGGAATGCTGGATGCAGCCCTAGCTGGCTTTGAACTCCTGGCTCAAGAGCTGGGATAATAGATGTGCACTACCACAGCTGGCTTTTCGCTGGTCTTTAGCAAACAGGGTGGAAAATGTTTCCATCTTATACTAATTTTCAACTTGTGTCTCACTCTTCTTTGCTGTCTGATGTTTTAGGAATAGCAGATCACTCCTGCCATTGATGAAGAATCTTTTGTCTTGGAGAACAGCAGTGACATTGCTTCTCCTTGAGTCTCAGTCTCCATCCGTTCAATAAACAACTTCATCTCTTCTGATGAAACCATTCCTCGAATTTCTGATGGCCCCATGGTGTCTGATCCATTTAGGAGAGGCTGAGGGAGCACCTTGGGCATGTGTTGTGTCGCAAGAGCTCAGGAGCTCTGCAATTGGGTCAGGATCTCTTCAGGTCTTTTCAGATTCTCCACAGGAAACCTATCCTTTCCTATTTCCATCTGGCAAGGTACGGCTGACATGCCTGCTCTCAGAGACAAGGAGGGTGAGGGCTGTGTCCATCTCACAGTCTGTTTCTCCTCATGCTCCTAATATGGCATTTCTAGCCTCTCCTGAGTTAAGCAGATCTTATGCCAGGTCTGCAGAAGTGCAGTGAGGGGCCCCCCCAGATCCTGAACAGACTTCACCTGCCCTGGATCCTGGCTGTGCCATTGGCTCGGGTACCCGCTCTTCTGGTTGCCTTCAGTCAACACGACAAAAACCACAGGTGGGAGCAACTTAACTTGGGGAAAAAGGGGTTTGCTTTTGCTTATGGTTCCAGAGACTACACAGTCCGCCAAGGCGGGAAGGCATAGCAGCAGGGGCTGGGGCCAGCTTAGCAGTCAGGAAGCTGAGTGATCCAAGGGGAACCGGAAGTGAGGTCAAGCTATAGCCCTCAAAGCCAGGCTCCCAGCATGCTCTTCTCCAGCAAGCCTCCAGCTATAACATCCCCTAGCAGCGCCACCAGGTGGAACCAAGTGCTCAAACAGCAGTCCATGAGGAATGTTTCAAAACACTCTTTCTGTCTCTAACTCCTGACAAGTTCTTAGAATTGGTACATTGTTTTCATCCCTGCCTTTCTCCACTGGTACATCACATTAACCCCTCAGCTGTCCTCCTGTTCTCCTAGCTCTGCTGCCGTCTCTTCTGACCAACTTGTTCTTGGGGTTTATAGAGGATGAATTCATTTACTCTCAGTTCATCAGGCCTTGTGAGGGGAGTGAGCAGTGCTACATTTTTTTTTCATGTCCTTCTACTGCACCAGAAGCTGTCAAACGCTGAAAATATGTATCAAGTAACAGTTCCCATTTTTCTTGGCTCCTGCCCACTTGGGTGTCAGTTCTCCAGGCTCCCTGTGTTTGAATGTGTGTATGCTTCTTCCAAGTTCACTCGTGTGCACGTACCCACAGAAGTCAAACGAGGGTGTGAGACTCTCTGGAACCAACTGGAGTTGCAGGAGGTTGTGAGCCACCCGGCACAACTTGGTACCTTGGAAGAGCAGCAAACGTTCTTAGCCACAAACCAATACTCCAGTCCCGTTTTTTAAAAAGGACTAAATTTATTATTGCCTTAACAGAATAAATACAGGAGGTTCCAATTGAGGGTCTTCAGGCACCTAGGGTGTTTTCAAGGGTAAAGAAAGCCTCCTACTGAGTTTCCTCAAAGCAGTGGTTGAGGTTAGTCCAACTGCATCCAAGCATTTGGCAGGCTATATATTAGTGCCACTCCCAGCATTCAGAACGAGAGTAGGAAATCAATCTATTGGCTCAGTTACAGTTCTAGCTAACTTGTGCGTCTTAGAAATTAGGGACCAGGCAGATAAATCATTGAGTATTGATATTAACCCAGAGCCAAATATATATATTATTGAGCTTATAATCAGTATGCAAAGTTAAATATCCATCACACACAACTTGTAGCCCGCCTAAACATCACTCCTTACACAAGTTGTGACTGTAGGGCATTGTGAAAATACAAAATGCCATATAATTAGCCAGGAAAATTATTATGGTTAATGAACTGACCAAACCTCATAAGTAGTATGAATAGCAACAACAAACATTGTGTGCTCTAGGTTGGAGCAGGAACAAGGACCTTGAACGTGGTAAGGAACATATCTCAATGTCCAACAAATAACAGAGGATGCCGCCAGCGTTTTAGTTTACAGAAATCAAGGCTATGTTTACCTGTCTTTGAGCACAGCAGAAGCAAACAACCAAAGCATGGGAAAGACTCAAGTCTCCCCTTACCTTCTCCCTTGTTTTCCTGACCTCCTGTGTTGTTACTAATGTTATAACAATGAGGAGAGCCTGTGATCCCTGACTTTCTTCACTGCTACATTGGTAACCTCACGCCCCTGAATGGCAGAGCTGGATCCAAACAGGCTTCTCAACCCCGCTCGGAGTTGCGGCGCCCTCGGTTCAACGAATTATACTATAAATAGGTATTTTTCACCCATGTTAATGAGAAATCTACTTCACCCGAATGCAGAACTTCCTGATCCTCTTGGTGAAATGCTAATACCAGCTTGAAACAAAGTTCTTCAGACTTTCAGAAGTTGTATCAACCATCTTAAAATGGTCCAGTCGGTCTGCGTTTCCCCTAGGCTTGTTTAATACACATTTGCATAGTGTTTTAGGAAGCCTCCAGCTCAGTGCTCATTAACTTGAGGCTTCACTCATCAGTGTTAGGCATCCTGAATATTATTTCCTTTTCCAGAAGCACACTGAAACCTTGTAAGCCACCATCTTCAGTTATTTAACCGAACCCTCCTCTCACGTGTCCATTTGGCATTTCCGGTTTTGATAAAGATAAGCTATTTTAGTCTAGCGGGATCTTCCCACCTGCATTTGATGCCTTCGAATCCCTAGCACGTGGACCCGCTGTCCGTTTTTTGCGTTCGGGATGCTGGTATTTTCCCAGCGGCCTTCCAGACTTGCCCTACGTACCGTACGCAAGCGCAGCGTCAACACGTCGCTGCCAAATCCTCACACTGCTCTCTGGTCACCGAGAGACGAGTGCCAGCACAGCCCGGTGCACCACGCCAGCCCGCCCTCCCGGTTGGACTCAGCCTCTCAGCCGCCCGCCTACCCCGCCCACCTTGCTCTCCCCATCGGCCCCGCCCTCCCTGCTTGCCCCGCCCTCCCCGCCGTGGCCTCTGCGCGCCCCGCCCCGCGTCTAGCGTCGCCGGCAGCAGAGACCGGGCTTCCCCGGGCCTCATCAGCGCCCCCTGCAGGCCGCGGCGGGCACGGTAGCCGGAAGAGCCCGAGCTCCTGCCACCGTGTCCGCGTCGCCACCGCCGAGCTCCGCGGGGCCCCGATTGCAGCCGAACGACCTCGGAGCCGCCCGCCGCGGCCCCGCGTCCTCCGATCAGAGCCGCCGCGCCTCCCGCCCGGCCTCCGCCCTCCGCTCCCCGCCGGGGCCCGCCCGCACCGGCCTTCACTCTGGAGCGGCCCGGGCAGCCGCAGCAGGGGCGGCGGCGGCGCATCGAGGAGCTCTCCAGGTCGTCCCGGGAGAAGCTGCTGCAGTCCCGGGACAGGATGTTCTCCAAGCTCACGTCCATCCTGCAGCATGCCGTGGAGGCGGTGAGGCCGAGTGGGGTGCGGCGGGCTGCGGGGCGCGGGGAGGGAGGCTGCGGCGAGGCCTGGGCACCCTCGGGGCCTCTGCTCTCCCGCCCGGGACCGGGCGGCTCCCGGGGCCTCCTGGCCGTTAACCTCCGGGGCTACGTGGCCAGCGCCGCGCAAGACAAAAGAACGGCGGTGCCCGTGGGCAGGGCTCGCTTTTGCTTTGCTACGGGTGGGAGAGGAACGGCGGGGACCACGGGGCCCGGTCCACACCGGTACCGGCCTTGCCAGCTCGGCCCCAGCGGCCCACCTCGCGCGGACCTCGGTGATCGATCTGCGGGAGTTTGCGGGTCCGCGATCGCCCAGCTCACACCATCTGTTTCCCTTTTCTTGTCTGTAATGCGCTTCCTGGAGGCTCTTGGCGCAGCCTGCAACCGCTGTACTTTGAGTCTGGTCCTAAACAGCACCGGGGGACAGAACTCTAACCGCCAAACATACAGCACCCAAGAACCTAGGAAGAGATGCCTTCCTTGCCCGTGCTAAACGCGACCCTTTGCTTTATTTTACTTGCTAATTTTGGACTGAGTATCACCTTATGTGAAGAAAGTTACTGTGTTTATTTTATTTTTTTTAAATGGCATCTTCTTTGCATATCGAGAATGGCCTAATAGCACTTTCAAATTCACATGACTTTCTAAAGAAAAATAAAAGGATCACAAACACCACGGTGGTTTTTAGGGTCAGTTAACAAAATTAGAGTTGTGAATTTCAGATATGGAGACAAAACTTTTAACACAATTGCTTTTTACATACTTCGTGGAATTGGGTTTTGCTTTGTCTTGTTTCTCTTGGTGGCACATCAAACAAGAAAGAGTGGGGTTTCCTGAGGAGCAGTGTTGACACATGAGGGAGAGAACTGCACTTTAAGATACTGCTTCTACTTTCCTTGCTTAATATGGAGTCAGCATGTAGCAGCATTTGTAAAATAATTTTTAAAACTTTTAACAACAGTTATATTGATATTTTGTATTATACTTTAGACTATAAAGAGTCATCAGACTTTTAAAGTTGAACATTGCTTGATATAATGATAACTAAAAGATAACTATGAATAAGTTATGGATGAAACCCTGGGGCCTGTCACATTCTAGATTAAAAACTCCCACTGAATTTTCTTTTCCTTTTTCTTTTGTTTTTTCTTTTTCTTCTTTTCTTTTTTTTTTTTTTTGAGATAGAGAATTGCCCAGTGCCCTGCGGTGGCCTTGAACTCTCTTGAACTCAGCTCAGGCTGGCCTCGAACTAAGGGCTGCCTTAGCCCCTGGAGTACTTAAGTTCTAGGCATGTCTCTAAGTCTGGTTAGGAGTTTTGGTTTATAGACTCTGTTTGGTCCCAAGGCCTGTGTTTTCTGTTTTTGTAATCTTTTAATAATTACATGTATCATTAGCATCTATCAAATTACCTTCGTGAGCCTCTGGCTCTGTAGTATCCAGTTTCCCCATCTTGCCGGGAGGAGAGAGCTCACTAGGTTCACCCAGTCCCAGGAATAAATGTCCGGCCTGTGGAAATGTCAAGTTCATTTGCTCAATGCTGGTCTCTAAGCTGCGTTACCACCCACAGGCTTTGCCAAGAGAAAGGACTGCTCCTGATATGTGATTGGTTCTGCTTTGCTTTTAGGAGGGGTCGAATGTAGTCCAGGCTGGCCCTGAACTTAAGATCTTATGGATCTGGTCCCTCATCCCTTGAAGAATTTTTTTTTTTTTTTTGATTTGCCCCTTCAACGTTGTCCTGGGAAAGAACTCCCCCAGACAGTGATAAACAAGCCATCGTCTGGTAACTGAAGAATGTTTTTCATAACCCAAGATTAGTTCCTCAGCTACGCAGTCTCCCTGACTGTTTTGCTTGCTTTTGTCCATAAACAGGTCTTCCTGCTCCTTAACTTGTTGGCTCTTTCTCTAACCTTTTACATTCTGACCCAGCACAGCAAGGAACAGAATCCTTGGGGTACTGCAGATTTGGAAGGGAGCCCCAGACCCGCAGGTGACCAGACCTCTTTTTTGTTTTTCTGATTCTGTTTTCTGTTGGTGTCCTAGCCTTTTGTAGTGTCAGCGTCTGAGTGTCAGTAGTCAGTCAGGTCAGCCTGCAGTGGTTTTTAAAGTTGACCAGATATATATTCATCTAGATGAGGTTAGATGAGGTATTTGAGTTTTGTGTTTGTTTTGTTCTTGAGTCAAGGCCTCTCACGTCTTTTGACTTGCTGTGCAGCCAAAAATGACCTTCCTGCCCCCTTGATCTAACTCCCGATCTTCCTGCCCCCACGCCCCCAGAGCTGGGGTTATAGGCTCATGCTTTGTATTCTGTTTAGTTTCTGGTACAGGGGGTTTCACCCAGGGCTTGGTGAATGATAGGTAAGGGCTGTCCCACAGTCTTCTACTCTGGCTTTTTCAGCATGCGTGTCCTTTTGTGCATGCGTGTGCACCAGCGTACATGTGTATGTGTGATCACAAGCACATGATCAGGCGAAAGTCTGAGGGACATCTTTAGGGAGTCAGTTTTTCTCTCTCACAGGTGTGGGTCCTGGGAAATCAAACTCAGCAGTCAGACACCAGCAACTGCCTTTGACTGCTAGGCCATCTTAGTACCTATCCTTTTTAGGAGTCAGAGAAGGATGCTGAGTTCCCTGGGACCAAACCTGGTCCTCTCCAAGAGTCACAGGGCCTCTTAACTACTAAACAGAATCTGGCTTTAACTTACCTGAGTCCAGCCTTCAAACTTTTACTCTGAACTAGGATCTCACTAAACTGTTCAGACTGTCCTTAAACTTGTAGTCCTCCTGCCTCAGCTTTGCAAGTAGCTGGGATTACAAGAAAGTGTTATCACACCTGGCGTGTATCGTTTAAATGGTTTTTCCTCATTTGCCATTAACTCCTTACAAAGAGGGGAAATAGAAGATGTTTTCATCGCTTTGTGTCTATGTGTTTTAACCTGATAGACAGGATGTGAGGTTAGGAAAGACTTTCACACATGAAGAGGAGCCAAGACCTGTGGTGTAATTCTCTCCTCTCTTTCCCACAAGGCTGGCTTTCCCCTCACATAGCTCAAATCCACGTAGCTGGAATCCATTAGTAAGTATCTTAGGAATAATTGTGTTCTGTCAGCCAGTTGCCACATGTCTCAACTCTGATGAGGCCTCTTCTAGAGTTAGTCCTAAGGTTAGATCCCATTGTCTTAGCAGTTCCCATTTAGCGTTTACTGAGGGCCAGGTCCTGCAGAGACATCACTGTGGCTCTACCATCATCATGCCTCTACCCTTGTGGCTCAACCATCATGGCTCTTTCCCTTTATTCCGGGGAGGATTACGGGCAAGCCCCTGAGCTTTTGTCTATTTTAATGAACTCAGGGGATGTCGTCTTCAGAAGGCAGTGTTTTCAAAGCACTGTTAATAGACAGTAGTTGGGATCAGCATCCCATCCTATCTATCACACTGGGGTCTGAAGCCAAGCCTCCTGTCTGTTAGGCAAGCCCTCTACCTCTGAGCCATCTCTCAGCTGTGACCAGCCTGGCCTTGATCCTCTGCTTCTCTTTAGCAGTTTGCCTCCTGGCTACCGATTCTTGAAACCTGCTCTGTCTTGGGACTTGAGCCCCTCTCTTACTCAGCGAGTTTCCAGAGCCCGAGTGAAAGCAAGCACCCGCACACCAAGGGGACACGGTGTGTCTGCGTCTTGGGTCACAGTGCCAGCTGGCTAAGCACACGTGGGAGGTCATAGTGTAAGGAATGCACAGGGCTGATCTGCCCTGGAGTCAGACAGAGCAGGGTCCAGTCCAGCCGCCGTCCCTCTTAGTTGACACGGAGCATGCAGAGTTTGTGCACAGGATGGCTGCAGAGGTTAAAGTGTAGGAGAGTTTTGTTGATAATGCTTCAAAGATTGGTTTGACCAGGCTGCAGGGGTTGATGGGTGTAGGAGGAAGAGAGCAGATCTTAAGGGTAGTAGGAGAAGGTTCTAAGAGGTAAGACTGGAACTAGGTAGGAGAGAGGTGGAAAAGATAGGGAGGTGTTAAGGAAGTTGAGGAAGCAGGGGTCAGGGCTCAAACTTCTGTCTCTGACCTTCCTGAGTGCCAGGCCAGCCTGGGCTCTACCATAAAGCCTTGTCTTAAAAGCAAGACAGAGTGACTGGGAGTGGGACAGGGAGTGGGGTGTAAAGTGAATAAATGGAATGGAGGGAGGGAGGGAGGGAGGGAGGAAGGAAGGAAGGAAGGAAGGAAGGAAGGAAGGAAGGAAGGAAGGAAGGAAGGAAGGAAAAGCAAAGCAAGAACTCCAGATGTGGTTGAACACACTTATAATCCCAACCCCCCTCAGGAACCGGAAGCCAGAGGATCAGGAATTGAAGGCCCCAGCTATGCAGTGAGTTTGAAGCCAGCTAGGACTACAGGAGACCCTGCCTCAAACAAAACAAACAACAAAACAGATAAAATAAGTTTGGGGGAGGAAAAGACACTTTAAAAGATCTTTTAAAACGTTCATTTTTGTAGACATTTAAAGCAGAGATGATGGCTTGAATCTTTTGTCCAAATTGTTGAGGAGGTTCTTTTGTGTATTGAAAAATTTGGGCAGAATCCAGGTTTCTAGCAAAAAGCATTGTTCCCTAAGGCAAGTCAATTAACAGGTAGACTTTGATGGGAATGTGAGCAAAACCAGGAACTTCTCGAGTTTAACGAAGTTTTAGGCTGGGTATGTTGGCTTGTACAGCCGAGGCAAGAGTGTCTCAAGGGCAAGGCCTACCTGGAATGTTAGTGAGACCCTGCTACAATGTTAAAGGAGTATTGGGGGTGTGGCCTGATGTTTGCTCCTGCCAAGTCCTAGGATTGATCTTCATTCAATTCTGCCAGTGAGTGTGTGTGGCCTGTGTAGTGCTGGCCTGCATGCCTACCTATCACATGTCAGCCCTTGGCGGCCCTTCATTTCTTCATGGATGAGTATTTGATGCTGACTCTGCTCCATCACTGAGTTAAAAACCAGGGTCTGCATGATGAAAACGCTGGCCCCACCCAACCCTTGTCCAGTTACAGCCTAAGGGAGAGACAGCTAAGCAATGGTAGAAGCTGACCTCAAGGCTTGGAGGAAGCCTCCGAGTGCAGGTGCTTCAAAGTGGAGAAGGGCAAACTTCCTAGAGAAGAAAATTCCAGATTGGAGAACAGGAAGTCCAAGAGAGACAAACAGGAGATCGCAGATAGGTGTCCTGGTGATTTGAAGTAGCTATAGGGATGAGAGATTTGAGAAATTAATCTCCAAATACTAAAAAATTAGATTATAGTCTCCTGCTGCTGGTTCACAGGACCTCTATCAAAGGATGAATGTTTTTATGCAATTTTTCAAGCCCTAACACAAAGGCAAGTTTGCTGGAGTCTGAAAGAGTAGGAGAATTCTGATTTGAATGGGATTGTTATTCATCTAAGTGGTTAGCAATTCAGAACAGTTTGTCTGTCTTCCTCCTGCACTGAAGGAATGTTGTCATCCTCTTGGGATTTGATGGTATTATATGGCAAACACACACACACACACACACACACACACATACACACTACATCTGGCAGAGACTTCTAGCCTGGTGACCTGCTGTGTAGTATTGCTGGGGGAAAAGCTGGAGGAAGGATACTGAGTAACAACCTAAGAGGAGAGATGTTGCTACATTAAAAACCACATCCTTTGAAAGAACCAATTTCTCTGTGTTTGTCCCAATTGTTAGTAAATTTAATTCCATAAAGTTAAGTCCCCCCAAAGCTTAGCCACCTGTTAAGTCTTTCACAACTACACCTGATATTAATTTCTATTTTCTTCAAGTTCTGTGCACACAGGCAAGTGTGGGAAGAATTGGCTTTAAGAAGCCGATGATAGATCAAAACTCTTCAGTTCCATTTTCATAAAACATATTGCACCTGTGGATTGAGACACTTAACATGTCTGTGACTGTACCCATAAGTTGCCCAAGAGTTGAGAAATTGTGTTGACAGAGTTGTCAACCTCAAGGACACTAACTGGGAAGCCAAAGGTCAACATGAAACATGAAGTTAAGAGAGGCCTGACCGCAGGAGTTCAGCTGGCAGGCATCCTCATTCTGTAGCCATAGGTAGCTGTGAGTGTGGCCCAGCACAAAACCAGAGACTTACTTAAAACATGGTGTATGTGTGTGCGTGCGTGCGTGCGTGTGTGTGTGTGTGTGTGTGTGTGTGTGTGTACTCTATTTGCTACATTCTCAAGCATGAACTTTGTAGATGGCAACATCTGATCACAATGTCCAAGGGTTAGACATTCTTGGCACTTACTTATAGGAGGAACATGAAGTGGCAGTTTATCCAGCCAGACTGTAATGTAATTGTGCCCAGGACAGAAACCTCTAGCTCTACACCCTTCCATGGGTCAGCACAGCACTTTCTGACAGAGGTTGATGACAGCTCAAGGCTGCCTGGCTCCCATTCTCACTCTTTCAAGGAAAAGAGATGGAGAAGGAGAGGTCAGGCCTACCTTTCTCCAGTTTAACACAAATTCCCCAACGCTGGCCAGTTTGCAGCAAGATGGCTGAAGGCTATAATTATGGACTTAAAACTTATGAAGTGCATTTCAAAGCCTGCAGTGTGACACACTTTGTAGAATTTAAATGTGTAGTGTCTTGTTCATGTAGTTATTTTGCTAAAAATATCACTGCATGATCTAGGCTTAGAAAGGAAAAGATTTACATCAGAATGCCGTGGAAAGGAGGGAACAGTTTTAATCAGATTATGACGCCAGCAGTGCAGTGTATTTGTAGTGCTGATAGGCAAGCAATTGCCAGCTACTCTTCACCCTTTCGCCTTCCAAAGTCCCAGGTACAAAGGCCTCTGGTTATCAGTAATGTTATTTTACAGGTACATCAGTCACAGAATAATAGGGGTTTGGTTTTGTCACTTTTGAAGCCATGTGATAACAGAAGAGGGGAAAAGGTCAATGCTTTAGTTTAATAATAATATAGATAAAGGTGGTTTTCTTTTTAATAATAAATTCTGCTTCCTTTGATTCAAACTCACTTTGGTTTATTTGATATTTGACATAAAATCAAGTTTCCCCTTAGTTGTGGTGCTTCTCTTGCGTCATGGACGCGTGTGATATTAAGGTTTGCAGGAGCCTTTAATGCGGCCCTCTAAGTCTGTCTTTTGTGTTTGTGTAGCTCGCCCCGTCTCTTCCGTTACAAGAGGATTTTGTCTATCACTGGAAGGCGATTACCCATTACTACATAGAGACTTCAGGTAAGCAGCGTTCATTCCTGAGATACGCTTCAAGATGAGCTTTCTGTTACTTTATTTTTAACTTTAAACAACTTTCCCTTTGATTCATCTTTTAGGATCATGTAAAATGTAGCTTTTGAGCATCCTCTGTTCTAGGCACGGGGGAGTGGAGTAGTCAGTCGCTCACACAGGGCCCTGACCTGACAGAGCTCATGTGTCAACTGGGGGAGGCACCTAGTAAGTGGAAACACAATGTGTCAGATAGGTGTTGGGGGGAAGTGAAGCAGGCATGATAGGGGGTGGCAGTGGGTGTTAGGGTGAAGGGTGGACTGGTGGCTACCTCAGGCTAAGGAAGACCATGATGCCCTTTGGCCATGATCTTCTGGGGAGGCTCTCACTCTGGTACTCACATCTAATGCTCCATCCCTCAGCCTCTCACTGGTGTTTGTGAGGAAACCTGTTTGAGTGCCTGAGAAAAGATGGTCCATGACTAAGTTTAGGAGCAAAATGTATAGAAAACATGTATAGATAGTGTGTGGATTGCTCTCCTGAGGATTATTGTGTAAAGAGATCTGAGAGGGAAATGTTTGGCAAAGGAGGTTATTACTTCTTCAGTGTGTGGGTGGGAGGGAGGGACAGAGGACCACACTGGGTGTCTTCCTCAAGCACTCAACCTTTTTCTCTCTCTCTCTCTCTCTCTCTCTCTCTCTCTCTCTCTCTCTCGTGCACATGCATGTATGTGTGTGTCCCCAGATGTCTGTGTATGTCTGTACATGTGATGTATATGAATAAGCATGCTTTGGTGTATATAAGGAGATCAGAGTATAATTTTGTGGAGTTGGTTCTCTCCCGGGATTGAACTCAGGTCCTCAGGCTTGCACACAAGCATCTTTGCCAATTGAGCGGTCTTGATGGCTCTGTTCACCATAATTTTTGTTTTAATTATTTCAAAAAGTGTAAGGTTTGGGGATGGGGGTACATCTCAGTGTTAGATGCTAGGTTCCAGCACCAGCATTTAAAGAAAGAAACAGAAGGGGGGAGGGAAAGAAGTCTTGGGAGTAGGTTTTACAGAATCCGGGGGAGGAAAGGGCAGATAGCAGTCAGACTGTTCACTGGTAAGGTTGTTCATGAGCATCGTCATTAGTAGGAAAGAGAAGCTAGTGCTCAAGTAGGGGCTTGGCTTTTGGGAGGCTGGTGAACGGTTTGCCCATGGTAATGAGGCAGCCAGGATAGGCAGGTCCATTTTAATCAGTGAGCAGAAAGGGTAAATATGGTGGATACAGTAGTGTGTATTAAGGATTAGCAAACTATGTATCATTTGGCCCTTCTAGGCTACATAGTATCCTTTGCATGTTTCATCTGCTGCTGAAGCTCCCACAAACATAAGCAATGGCCATTCCTTGCTGTGCCGATATCATTTCGTAAGAACTGAGGTGGGCCTTACATGTCCTGAGTGCTAAGGTTTGACGATCTGCTGTCTTGAGAATCGTGCAGTTGCAGTGGTAAATATGCAGATGAAACACACATCCTTTAACACAGGCCAAGTGAAAAACTGGGATGGGCTGCTTGGCAAGCTGATGAGGTCAGGGGTAACTCGTGTTTAAAGACAAGAATCCTGTGCAACTCTATAGTAACTAAGGCTGGGGCAGCCCTTCACATGTAATGTGCAGACTGCATGCACTGAGCACATTGCAGCTCATCTGCAAAGGTTTTTTTGAGACTACTCCCCTATTATTATCAGCTTTTGTGATTTTTCTTCCCCCTTCTCTGGGGCTTTAAGGAAACACAGGTTCTCAAGTTAAAGGACTTTTTCTCTAGTTGGTAGCAGAAGAAAGTGTGCCTATTAGTTATTAGAGACAGGTGTGCTCTGAGTCAGGCGGTCTTGGGATAGAGAGGATGGAGAGAAAGGGAGTCGGGGCGAGCAAGCAGGGTCTGACCTGGGCTGTAAATGTCCGAGCTCCTGAGTAGGTAGCAGGAAGTGTGTGCAGAGGCACAGGATCTGTGAGAGCTTAAACAACGTACAAGAGGAGACGGAAGCTAGAGCTTGTCTTTCAGGGACGGTTTCTAACTGATAACAGGTGAATAGTCACTGACGAACTATGTTCTAGGAAATGGATAAGTTTCTAACAAAGATAGCCACTCTATGAGCAAACCTCACCTGTGTAGTTCAGACTTTTCTGTTGAGTTGGGATGAGGGGAGAGGAGGGTAATGTAGTTGCACATAAGAAGTTTAAAAAGGTTTTTTGACTATTTATTTGATGAGTTTTTCTATTGTTTAGATGATAAAGCCCCAGTGACTGACACAAACATCCCATCCCACCTGGAACAGATGTTAGACATACTGGTCCAAGAAGAAAATGAGCGGGAATCTGGAGAGACAGGGCCATGCATGGAATACCTGCTCCATCACAAGATCTTGGAAACATTATACACCTTAGGGAAAGCCGACGTAAGTCCCTGCCCTTCTGTGTATAGAGATGGGAATGGTGCGTGGCAGAGTTGGGGAAATGAGGGGATGGGATGTGTCTTGTGCAGCTATTGCATACACAGAGAGAGAGCAGAGCCTGCCAGTGCTCTGACCACACTTCTGCTTAGCCACATAGACTCCCAGGGCAAACATTCATGAAGATAAACAAGTACAAGTTGCTCACAATCTAAAGGGTAAGAGCTCCAAGAGAATTGAGATCCAAGTTCAGTCCTAAAAGGGAACACTATTGCTTATTCTGCCATTCACGGAGTCATGCAGATTTTAGGCCTAATGAATTTTGGAAAAAAAATTGCAAATCTAATATTATTATAAATAGTGTTTTCCACCACAGCAGCGTCACATTCATGCATCCTTCGCACCAGAGCAAGGGCATGTTCTGAGAAATGTCAGCTGGCTTTCTGCTGTGGACACCACAGTGTGCACAGGCCCAGGATGCCGCCCACCGCACAGCTACATGCTGGTATGACCTGCAATGTTTGAACTGGAGTTGGAAGTAACTGTAGAACCCTCCTCCAGTTGGAAAACTCGGTGGTTCTGTGAATCTCTGTAAAGTAGAACACTGAAAGGGTATGGTGGACATTTAAATGACACATAGTTGCAAATCGTAAAAGGGTATGATGGACATTTAAATGACACATAGTTGCAAATCGTATTAAAGACAATTTCTTTTTAACAGTCTGTAATGCCCAGCTTATTTTGAGGTGCCTTTAAGTTAAGTGCACTCTTTTCTAAGGAGTGACCCTGTCTCCTAAGAACTAGAGCCGTACCTTTATGTTCCTCGTCCCTGTCTTTGCAGTGAGGGATTTTATAACACTAAATCCAATTAGTTTAATGTTTTAGCAAAATGGTAGTAACTCTACGCTAGCAAATTTATTTCTGATAGAAGTGATTATAAATATCGTTAACATTTTATCTGAATGATATAAGGTAGTTGTTACCCTAGAAATACCATTGTGCTGAAGATTAGATTTTAGACTGTTTGACGTAGCGTTTCTGTGATGATCCTTGGGTGCACACATCTCATGACCGTTTTAACTGTGATGTGTTTTATCACAGCGCATACAACTTGTCTGACTCAGGCACTTCTAATCCAGAGTGGTCATCAGGCTTGCTGCTTTTCAGTAGAATAGCTGGCATGCTATAAGACTTCCTAATGATGTTCTTTATAATTCTCTTAGTGCAAATACCTTCGCAGTTAGCTTAACAGAGTCCATGCCATAGGGTTCCTATTTACTAGTGTCTGTGTTATAACTTGTTTGCTGCTGTAAATCATAAGATCTCCCCTCCGCCTGGCAGGGAGTCGGCTGTCATAGGCTCCTGTCCCAGCCTGGTGGTACCTGAAGCGCATGCCAGCCTCAACAACACATGTTCCCCGTGGTAATCACCTGAGGCTGTGACCACATAGTCATGTTTCAGTCTCAGGTGTATGATTGTGTCGCTAGAAGGCCAGTTGTGAATATTAGTGGAAAATTTTATTCTGGCAAAATCATTAACTGGCCAGTGGCTTTGCCTTTGTAGGGGACTGTACTTACAGACACAGTTTGTCCTGCTGTGAACATTTGCATATGTTATGCTTGTCCCACCCGCAGTGTCCTCCAGGGATGAAGCAGCAGGTTTTGGTGTTCTATACCAAGCTTCTGGGAAGGATCCGGCAGCCCCTGCTTCCACACATCAACGTACACAGGCCTGTGCAGGTATCCATTCCCCTGACTCCAGATTAAAAGCACATTGAATTCTGTATACAAGGAATTTTTTATTGTTTTTCTAAGAGTAAAAATAATGGAGAAAATTAATGTAACATACCATGAAATTTTGCAAATATTTGGATTTTCCTTATATCTCACCATGTTTATATTTCTCTGTGATGTTCTATACTTTATAACATCACAAAGAGAATTTTAAATAAAAAAAATTTTTTTGACAGAAATTAATTCGACTCTGTGGTGAGGTCCTTGCAACACCAACGGAGAATGAAGAGATCCAGTTTCTCTGCATCGTGTGTGCAAAGCTGAAACAGGACCCCTACTTGGTCAACTTTTTCCTAGAGGTATGTGGGGCTCCTCTGATCTGCAGCTCATTATAAAAAGTGAAATTAAATCCTCTCAGGAGCAATTCAGGTTTGCAAAGTCTGCCGACAAGAAGCAGCTTTCATTTAAGATCAGTGTTTATTTCAGCTGGCAGTGGTTATGTCATTCTGGAAGGAGAATTTCAAGGACTGCAGTTGAGCCACATAGGGTATGACAGAGATGAGACGGGCTGAACACCAAGCTGAGGCTCTGAGGGAGGAGGCTCTGAGGGAGGAGGCTCTGAGGGAGGACACCACTGGGGAAGGGGGAGGGAAAGGACAGCAGATGCAGAGGTGGGCAAGCTGAACAGAATCTTGAGGTGCCTACAGCTTTTTTTCCCTTTTGAATGCACAGTATTTTGTACTATCTTTATAGCCATAATCAAGGCATTGTTTTAATTGATATTTTGAATTTTACTTATAGTTTAAGAGAGGAAAATAAACCATGTCTACTTTCTGCTTTTGTTCACTTTCTTTTTTCCTTTAATCTCTTTTTAGATTTTTTAAAAAATATATGTGTGCATACATATCATGTGTGCATGTGTGACAGAGTCCCTCAGCAAACCTGGGGTTCGCCGATTAGGATAGACTGGCTCCCAGGTGCCCCAGGAAGCTTCCTGTCCCCACCTCCCCAGTTCAGCAAGCATGGCTTGTGCTGCTCTGCCGGTGCCAGTGCCAGGTGCCAGGACTCTCAGCAAAGCCTTCATGCTTACAGGGGAAATTCTGATAGTTCAGCCAGGCCTCAGCCCCTGTCTTTTTCCTTTGCAGTGAAATCGTTGAGGAATACTTTAGGAAACGTGGCTTTGCTGTCAGGTCTTCCATCAGCAGTGTTTGTGGTCGCCCACGGTTTCAGGGCACTGTGAGGTTTTCAGTTTTTCTTAGAGTTTGACATTCGAATATATTGGTGTCTCTTCTGTTATTGAGTAAATAATTTGGGGTCCTCCCTGCAACATTCCCAGCAATGGGCAAGCAGCTCAGCTGCAAGATTTTGTGAATTTAACTTTGTGCCTATTACTCTGGCCATGAACCGCCCGTCTCTGTTTCTGTTAACACACGCAGTCATTGTCTTGCCTTTCAATCAGAACGCTCTGTTAGTCAAGACTGCATTTCTAAAGATGTTACTGTGGCTGCCTTTCAGTTCTTTTATTCTTTACGTATAAGAAAAAGTTAGGTTTGCTATGAGTGAGATTTCTTTACCTTGCTTGTGTTTTGAGATAGGATCTTACTCTGTGGGCCCAGGCTGGCCTTTGGTGTTGTGGGAAATATTGAAAATGAACTGTCATGTTCCTGCGAGTGTCATGGCAACTCTCTGTCCCAGCGGCCTGACCAGCCGTGCACTGGCAGGCAATGCCTGACCTGTTTTTATCTCAGAGACTCTCTGACCTGGAGCTACTGAAACGTCTCCACCCAGCTCACTAGGTTCCCACTGGTGGGGCATTACCACGCCAGCCCCATGCTTCAAAGCCCACTTGGCCTTTGTGGTGCACATCAGGTGAACTTGCTGCAGCAACAACTAAAACTTTATCTTGTAAGCCCTATTAAATCCGATTCCTCCGGTGGCGAATCCTGACAGATCCACCACTGAAGCCAGGAGACACTAGTAATTACATTTTGGCCTCATGCTATCCCTGTCCAAAAGGACCTAGCATTCCTTCCTCTGTTCCCCTCTCCTACCCGGAAGTCCCGCCTACTTGCTCAGTGATTGGCTCCTTTATTCATTAGGAGATTAGTTCTCAAGAAGTCACGTGAGTGTGACTCCCTCCTTGTCTACAACCCCTCCCAGGAGAGTGGAATTAGCATCAACATACCAATGGCACCGGGCCATCCACCACAGTGGAGAGATCTCTCTGCCTCTGCCGCCAGGCCTGGCTGGCTTTCTCTTTTTGAGACAGAAGTTCACTCTGTAGCCCAGGCTGGCCTAGAATTCTCAGTGCTGTCTAGATTTACATTACAAGTGTGGCCACTACTCTTGGCTGGGGTTTTCTTTTCAAAGTTCTTTTTTCTTCTTATTTTTACTGTTTTTTGTTTTTTGTTTTTTTTTATAGACACTTAGTAGTTTAGATACATAGATTTAGCCCCAAACTTATCTGAAAATCTCTGAAACTTGTCTTATGGATTACATTGACCAAAAGCAGAAAATCCGCAGGCTCGTGTCTGTCAGTCGTGAGATGCTGTCTTTGGAGAACCATTTACACAAGGAACACATGTCTGTTTTATTCAGACAGCCCACAGCGCTGAATGAGTAGTCTTCACCGAAGTCATCACTGCCTCTGAGTTTGAGAATTGCTAATGTGCCTCTTACTCCCTCCTGTTGGTCACTTTGTGTCCTGCGGTCCATGATTCTGCCTCACCGGTCAGCTTCTCATAGCTGATGCAACCTAGGCTTGATGATCCTCGATGTCTGACAGCCTGTGGGAGGCGAGGCTTTACCACTTTACTATGGATGGTAACCATCATTACTGTCCACCGCTGCCTTGCAGCTCTCCAGTCCTGCTCCCCTGAAACTGTCCCTGTAACTGGCCATTACAGGCATCTGCTGTGTTCAGTACCTGTGGTAGGAGAGTGAGAGTCAGCTGTTGCCCTTCTGAGGAAGAGGGTGAGACGTGCATTTGGTGACATAAGCTGAGAATCAAAAGGATGCAAAAGAAAGTGGAGAAGTGTCTTTAGAACGGGTCGATTATATCTGCTCAGGGTCATCAGAAAGACTTCCTGGACAAGGTCATCTTCCAGATGGGCCTGGAGAGATGCTCACCTGGAAATGACTGAGCAGAAGGAAAGAGCATGTGCAGGAAGCAGCACAAGTCGGGGTGTGACAAGTCCGGACAGACCGGCAGAGACGGGCTATGGCACCAAACGGCTCGCATGTGTTCTTGTCACTCAGAGCCACCAATGAATTTTAGCAGGGATTATTATTATGTGGTCAGATCTGGGCCTTCATACCTGACTTTTCGGGCAGCATTTTAGAGTAGATTGCTTTAGGGAGAGACTTGTGGGGGAGTGGGAAGCAGTGAGTTTAGCTGAGTGGGCCCAGTCTGCAGTGGCCGAGGCAGGCGCGGTGTGCTGCAGGATGCTCGTGTGCGGATACTGGGGAAGGCCCTTAGAGTGTGTGATACAGAGAAGCGATGCCAGCACAGGAGCAAAAGCAGGGGAGCCCGGAAACGGCTGCTTTGAGGTGTGATGGGGTTTCAGCTCTCCTTACCTGGAGCTATCCTGATGCCCATATGGGTGTAAGTTCTGGTATCTGATGCCACTGCCACAGGTCTGTTGTTTGGAGAGAAGTCTGGGTTTAAGAGGCTCGGAAGTTATCTGCACAAATGATATCTGTGTTGTCAGGAGCTGTCTGCACAGATTTGTTGCACCAATAAGATCCGTCCTTAAGAGGAAAGGGGAGCACACGCAATATGGCCATAGTTATCACACAGGAGCTTTCTAAGTGAAGATTCCCTGGCTCTGCCTCCGAGCTCACGTTCTGTAGTCCCTGGTGCCTGTCTGTCTTGTTGGCCTCACAGAAGACCACGATGGCAGCCTAGCGAGTGGCCTTCCCTCCGCACTCTTCTTGGACACTGTAGTGCCAACAGAATTAGAAACTGAGAGGAAAATGCTGCGCTTGCTCTTTCTAATTAAACTGTGTGTTTGGTGCACGTGTGGCAGGCACACGCCATGGTGTGTGTGGCGGTCAGAGGACAACTTGTGGGAGCTAGTTTGCTCCACTGTGTGACTTTGGGGATCCAACTTAGATCATAAGGCTTGGCAGCAAATGCCTTTGCTCTGAGCCATCTCACGGGCCCAAGCGCTGCTCTTTGGTAAAGTGCGATGTGCTGTGGATTGTATAGGAAATTGGCAAGTCATTCACTACATAGAGTTGTTTGGATTGTGCGGCATGAGCTCATCCATCTCAAGACTGGCCTGGTGATCCTCATACAGCAGTGGCAATGTTTCTAATGACTGTGCCAGGGAGTAGACTTTTAAATGGATCGGCCTTCCCTGTGCCTCCATGGTGACGTAAGCACAGTGAGCCTTGTGGAGAGGCTAGCTTCCGGTGAACTTTACCCTGTGAAATTGCTTGATTTCTGTTGTGATGTCAAATAGGAAGCTAGTGATGGTTTGCTCCAGTTAAGAATCTCTCTTTGTGTTTGGATGTGAAGATCAGGCAAACACGTTGTATCCTCTGACACAGATAAAAATGTCCTTGGGGTAGTTTCTTAGGTTTTCCCAAGTAGAGGTGAAGGAAAAAAAAAACTCAGAAAAAGTTCTGACAAACTGAAGAAAATTTGAGGCTTTTTTTGTGAAAACCTCAAGTCTAATGCTGCCGGCCTCTGGGCTTTTGAGTTTTGGGCTCTCTTCCATGACCCTAGCAGGATTAACAGCAGAGGTGATGTATCTGTAGTGACAGTGACGGCCAGTGCTGGCGCTTCATAGTAGTCAGATGGTTGTCACCAAGATCGTCGTTGCCCGGGCTTAGTGTGGAGGGTCGTCACGTCTCAAAGGTGGCTTCAGTCTGTATGTTTTCATTTCTTTTTTTTTTTTTTTTTTTACAGGAAACGTCTTTTTTTTTTTTTTAAAGATTTATTTATTATATGTAAGTACACTGTAGCTGTCTTCAGACACTCCAGAAGAGGGAGTCAGATCTTGTTAAGGATGGTTGTGAGCCACCATGTGGTTGCTGGGATTTGAACTCTGCACCTTTGGAAGAGCAGTCGGGTGCTCTTACCTGCTGAGCCATCTCACCAGCCCATGTTTTCATTTCTTGTAACACTTACCACTATTGTCATTAGGCATTGGGAACACTAATCAGAAAAATCCAAGCTGGGCCTGATGGCACAGGTCTGTTACAGCTTAGAAGGCTGAGGCAGAAGGATTGCCATTTCAGGGCCTGCCTAGACTACAAGAGAGGTTCAAGGTTAACCTGAGCAACTAAATAAGGCCCTATTTCAAAATAGAAATTGAAAGCGTAGCTCAGTGGTGCGGCATTTGCCAAGCATGTGTGAGGCCTCGAATTCAATATCCAGCACCGTGGCTACCCCCACCCCCCAAACCTGTTAGCACCAGAGATGATGTTAGAGGCTGGCAGAGAGCTTGTCTAGCTGAGTGAGGCCCAGGCCGTGGTTCCCAGTACACCACCAGAAAAGAAGACAGGGAGAAGGGAGGCCATTTCGATGATTGCTAGGTTTTGGTCATTTGAGGTGGTAGCTATGTAGCACGATTTCTGTTCTGGATGTGACCCTCACAGACACACACTTCTTTTCAGAACAAATCGAAGTCCCTGGCATCCAGAGGAGCTCTGAGCGTCATCTCAGAGGATGGCCCAAAAGGTCAGGACCCCGGGTCAGGAGACGTCAGCCAGTGCCACCAGCCCCAGGAGTTGTCAGGTGCTACTGGGGTGGAGCACACGGAGTCGGAGGAAGAGCCCCCTCACCAGATGGATGACCTGTCTGCAAGTCTGGATGACCTCAACGTCACCTCACTACCAGAGGCCTCTGCCATCCGGCCAAACCAGGACTACAACTTAGTGAATTCTTTGTTAAACCTGACAAGAAGTCCCGTGAGTCAGTCAGCTTCTTACTTCCCCCCATGTGATTGCAATAATCCGTATTTAAAGTAGAAACACATTTATTCTTCCTTTAATGAAGAACACTGAGTCCTTTTACGTTGAATGCGACGAGTACCATGTGCATTCTTTCTCAGGATGGCCGGATAGCTGTGAAGGCGTGCGAGGGCTTGATGCTCTTGGTGAGCCTGCCGGAGCCTGCGGCTGCCAAGTGCCTTGCTCAGAGCACCTGCTTGTGTGAGCTGCTGACCGGCAGACTCACCTCCCTATACAAGGCCCTACCTCAGTCAGTGGACCCCTTAGACATTGAAACCGTGGAGGCAGTTAACTGGGGGTAAGCCCTGTTTGTTCTATGTTCGTTCTGTGAAAATGTAGCACTACCAGGGATCGATGAGTGGGATATTCTCATCTTCAGTCACTTAGCGGTAACAGAATGCTGTGGGGACAGCCCAGGATTACAGAGGCCAGCTCCTTTTATAGCCTTGGCTGGCCTGGGATTTGCCTTGTAGATCAGGCTGGCTCCGAGCTCAGACACACTCGCCTTTGCCTCAGGCATCACTTGCCCAGGAGAGACTGACTGTCCTTGCTCTGGAGCAGGCTGAGGTGTCCTGTGACTGTGCCGGGGACTCTCCTGTGTCCCTCTATTCTGCTTCTCAAACTCACCCACTCTGTTCTTAATAGAAAATAAGACTTTTGCCTTAGAGAGGCAATTAGCAGTTCAGAGAGCACACTGTTCTTGCAGAAGACCAGAGTTTGGTTCCCAGCACCCACACAGGGCAGCTCACAACCTTCAGGGATCCAGGGACCCACTCTTCTAGTTTCTGTGGGAACCTGCACTTATACACACATTCCTACACATGCATGCATGCGCACGCGCACACACACACACACACATCTACATTTCTACACATACATACACATGCACATTTCCATATAGTCACACATGTCCACACATTTTTATACACATACATGCACATATCTAGACACACATTGCACACCACACATTTCTACATACATGCACATTTCTAGACACACATTGCACACTAAATGTAAAAATCTTTAAGAGAATATGAATTTTGCATAACATTTATTATTTTAAAATAAAAGCAACATTAAGAACTATGCACAAACTTGCCACCTGTCAGCAGCCTAATGTTTTCTTTGTTTTAAAAATTAAATATTTATATGAATTGCTTGAGACTTTCCTATTATACTCTGGTCATATTCACACCTCTCCCAACTCCTCTGAAATCCTCCTGGCATCTGTCCCCCACCTGCTCAGCAGCCCCTTTTGTTTTAAACTCACCGAGTCCAATTGATGATGACCTATTATTTTAATCTGTTTGCCTTTGCCACTCTCTCTGAAGATTGCCACGCTGTTTTGCTAATGTCCCACATGCAGCCATAGTTACTAAGGTCATGAGCACGTTTCAGGCAGAGGGCAGACCTTCCGTTCCCTTCCTGCTCCTCCACTGTCCCTCAGCCAGTACCTTGGTCAAGTCCCTGCTGCCTGGACGGCCCTCTGCATTAGCTTCCCCCAGCTTCAGGAGTGAACTGATTTATGGCTTTCCTATGGAGGGACATCTCTTGTCTGTGTCTCCTATGAGTATCTTCTGATTGGTACCCAGTGCTGCTCTGTATTGAATGAGCTCGTTCAGAGGCCTTCTCTCCCTGTGTCCATGCTTGCCTGGCCTCAGGTTGTTCTCTGTGTCTCGCAGGTTAGACTCATATAGCCATAAAGAAGATGCATCGGCGTTCCCAGGGAAGCGGGCCTTAATTTCATTTCTTTCCTGGTTTGATTACTGTGATCAGCTCATCAAGGAGGCACAAAAGGTTTAAATTCTTTGTTGTTTATTGATAGTTCTTGCATTTATTAAGTAAAACTTGAATCACTATTCCAAAGGTATCTTAGTTATGCCTTGAGTGTCCCACGCAGTGCCTATAAACATTCTCAACTCTCCGCTTTGGAGAGATGTTACCTTATTGGGATCTCCTCTTTCCCTCCCCACCCCCGTTCTTAGTTTTGAGGGGAGTGGGATGGTACAGAAGCAAATGATTGCCCTTGCACAGGACCCAGCTGGTTCCCCGCTCCACGTGGTGCTGATGTCTAGTGAGAGTTCATTGTCTTTAGGCCAAGTCCATTTATTGATGTTCACGTTCTAGACTGCTGCTGTTGCTCTCGCCAAAGCCATCCACGAAAGGTTCTTCGTTGGTGTCATGGAACCCCAGCTGATGCAGACGTGAGTGTCCTCTCACCTTGCAGAACTAGCCACGGTGTGTCATTTCTGCCCACTGACCCCCCTGTCTGCTCCTCCCAGCTCTGAGATGGGGATTCTCACATCGACGGCCTTGCTGCACCGCATTGTCCGGCAAGTGACCTCAGACGTCCTGCTTCAGGAAATGGTGGTCTTCATCCTCGGAGAACAGAGGGAGCCAGAAACTCTGTCAGAAATTAGTGGACATCCTCTAAGACATAGGTTAATCGAACATTGCGATCACATATCTGATGAGGTAAGCCATGTTCAATTGTGCTGGACTTAGATTCTTTGGAATGTTGGTTTTTAATGTTCCTGTGATTTATTTTGTGACGGGAAGGGGTGGGGTGGTGGGGAGGGGTGGGGTGGTGGCATATGTGTCGCAGTGAACACATAAAGGTCAGATTTTTCTCGGCCCACCATGTGTGTCCCCAGGATTGAACTCAGGTAATCATGCTTGGTGTCAGATACCATTGCCCAGAGAGCCACCTCAATGGCTTCTGTTTGTGACCATTGGGTCACCGACGGGTCTCTTTGATGTGGCTCTAACACCTAGCGGTCTGACTCTCAAAGGGCACCTGACTTGAAGGTGCCCCCTCAGCTTCCATGAACCTGGTTTCAGATCAGCATAATGACCCTGCGGATGTTTGAGCATCTCCTACAAAAGCCCAACGAGCACATTTTGTACAACTTGGTCCTAAGAAATCTCGAAGAAAGAAACTATACAGAATACAAACCTTTATGCCCGGAAGACAAAGACGTGGTAGAGAATGGGCTGATAGCAGGAGCCGTGTAAGTGTCCGTTCTGTGGGTGGTGTCTCCCCAGTCAGGACTTGGGTTCTCCACAGGTGCATTAAACAATGCCTCCAGCTGGTTACCCACTCCCCATAAAGGGCAGGTGCTAAATATTCTTCTTAGAGCTTTAACTAAAGTAGTAGTGAACCATTGAGATGGTTAGTGAAAAACGGTAATTTGCATGTTAAATACATTAGTCCTTGTTTCTTTGTGTTAGAAAAATTATGTAATATATCTCAGAAACTAGCAGAGAATCTTTTGGTTTAGAAAATATCATAATAAATGTTGTTTTTTATACATCATTAAATTAAACTTAGAGATCTGGAGGAAGATCCATTATTTACTGACATTTCACCAGATAACACTCTGCCAAACCAAGAGTGGATCTGTTCACCCCGCACCAGCCCAGACCATCCCAAAAATGATGGCAAGACGGAAGTGCATAAAGTGGTCAACAGGTGAGCCGCTGTGTGATTGGCATGAGTGTGTCACGTGTTCAAGCCGGTTACTCTTGCATGTAGTTTCTCTCGTGGTGTGACCGGTTACTCTTGCATGTAGTTTCTCTCGTGGCGTGACCGGTTACTCTTGCGTGTAGTTTCTCTCTCATGGGTGACCGGTTACTCTTGCATGTAGTTTCTCTCGTGGCGTGACCGGTTACTCTTGCGTGTAGTTTCTCTCGTGGGTGACCGGTGCTGCTGTGCAGCTCTTGTGCTCATCACAGTCCTCCCCTCAGTTTCCTCTGTCTAGTGCCAGATGAAGCAAAGTCCTCGTACCACGTCGAGGGCACCGGCTATGACACCTACCTCCGAGACGCTCACAGGCAGGTAAGTGACACGGCTGACTGACTCGGGGGTGTGGGGGTGTAAATGCACACGCATGTGTCAACCCCCCACATACACTACTCTGCCCAGTTGCCAGCAACCCTGACTGCAGAGAAAGGCATAGGTTCACCTGAGAAATGAGACGTCCTTTGCTCATTCCTCACTCTTGATGGTTCAAGGTCTCTGGTTCCCAGACTGCCTTGAGTTTGCTCATGGCCTCGAGCTCTTGCGTCCATCTCCCAGGTGTCAGGATCACAGATGAGTGCCACCATACCTGGCTCTGAAGACTAGTTTTATTTTCACTCTATCATATGCTAACACTTCATTAAACACAATAAATAATGAATTACTAGAAAAACGAGAACAGAAGAAAACTTGCAGTTATTTCAGTGTTGGACCTGGCCGATGTGAAACTGCCTCGTCGTGTCATGAGGGCTGTGAGTCCTAACTCCCGCTTTTCCGCTCTTACCACTGCTCATGGTCACAAGACTCTCAGGATCAGCACTGGTCCCCACTTTGGAGAGTAGTGTTCCAGCCGTTCACAGTGACATACCCACTGTCTGTATGTTCTAAGAACAGCAAGCTTGCCGGGTATCAGGCATGATCCACTCTTTACATGTAACGTTACATGTAACACCTCACATGAGACTTTGGCTCTGAACCAAATGTTCTTCAAGTCTGCCATGATGACTGAAGGAGTCAGTCAAGGACCACAGCAAGCCCTGAAGGGGTGACTTCTTGAAGTCAGACATGCCCTTTCTTTCGCCACCAGCCTCGATGGGCTCAGTGCTACGCTCCCCATCCTTCCTGCCCCGTTCTGACACCTCAGGCTCAGCTGACAGTATCCAAGGAAGTTCTGTTTAACCTCGGCTTGTTTCTCGTCTGCTCTTTAATGATCCAAATGCTTTTCTCATAGTTCCGAGACTACTGTGCTGTCTGCTTACGATGGGAGTGGCCTGGAGCCCCCAAACCACTGGAGAAGTGTGACTTAGAAGCAGCCTTCTTTGAAGGACATTTTTTGAAAGTTTTATTTGACAGAATGGGAAGAATTCTTGATCAGGTAATCCATTGGAAGATCCTAATTTTCATACTTTTGTGGTTGACCCCATGGTGTAGTCTTGGCTGATCTTAGTCTTTCTGATAGATGACTGTCCATAGGTTGTGAGTGCCTATAGCTGATGGGCTCTTGAAGAAGGAGAGGTGTGTGTGTGTGTGTGTGTGTGTGTGTGTGTGTGTGTGTGTATGTGTGTTCTGTCGCCAATACTTACAAGCAAAAAAAAAATATATTTTAAACTCTCCCTTCTTGGGACTTCAGATTTCCTTTCCTTTGTCTTGTTTGAGGCAAGATTTTGAAAAAGGGTAACTTGAAGGAAGTTTCTTTTCTCAAAAAAAAAAAAAAAAAAAATCTTTGTATTTATGAGTTAGTGGTAAGTAAGAAAGCCAACAGTTGACCTGAGAGCCCGAAGTTATTTTTTGGGTACCTTGTAAAAGAATATGGGGGTGGGCGCGTCTAACATCATCAGCATGTCACCCAGCCATCCTCCTGAGGACGAGAGATTTGGTGGTTAGTTCTCACTGTGTCAGGGCATGGAGACAGAGAACAGAGTTCACTGTGCTTCTAAACTTGGTCCTGAATCACCTTTGCTGTTCCAGGCTGCCTTGCCTGACTCTTCTAGGCAGTTAGCTTTAAGCCGGCTTGGGGATGGAGCTAGCTTGGGTGAGTACCTCCATGAGAAGGCCCCGTCCTCTAGTGCTGGCTTCCAGGACCAGCAAAGGTCAGAATCCTGTGGCCCCATGGGCAGGAGTGTCTAAGGAGCTGCATCATGTGTTGATTTACAGTTCGGCGTGTCCTCTGTGGTTCACAGTCAGAGCTATACCTGACACAGGGATGGGTTGTGATAGCTGTCTCTGTGGGTGCCCATGCCTGCGTGGGTGGGGGCGGTGTCACCCTGGCCCTGGAGGCACAGACAAACGCTCTGCTCTTCTTCCTCACAGCCGTACGATGTGAATCTGCAGGTGACCTCAGTGCTGTCCAGACTCTCCCTGTTCCCTCACCCACACACACACGAGTACCTGCTGGATCCTTACGTGAACCTGGCCTCTGGCTGCAGGTCTCTCTTCTCTGTGATTGTCAGGGTGAGTTCACCGGCGTTCTGTTCTCTGCGATCAGGCAGCTCCGAGAGCAGCCTCCTCATCTCACCGTGTGTAGCTGGTGTAAAGGGAGACATAGCTACTGCTTGTAGGTAATTGCTACTCATTCTGAACCATTAGAGAGCTGCAGGAGTTCACTGAGGTCACTAAAACATGGGCCTGAGAGATGCTTCAGAGGTTAAGAGCACTGGCTTTTGCAAAGGACCCAGGTTTAGTCCCCAGCACCCACACAGTGACTCACAGCCATCCTTAACTCCAGTTCCAGGGGATCCAATACTATCTGAACTCCACAGGCACCAGGCATACATGTGGTTCACATACATGCATGTAGGCAAAACACTCATATGAGTAAAGCAAGTAAATGTAAAATTTCATTTTATTTATATAGCGTGCACATGTGTGTGTATGCACAGTTGCATGCGTGTTTACGAAGGCGTGTTTGGCCAGGCATGCTTCTGTGTAGGCCAGAGGTTGAAGTCTTACTTTACTTTGTCACTCTCCACCTCAGCACTTGAGACAAGGCTTTTGCTGAACCCACAGCTCCGGGGTTGCAGGTACACAACACTGCTCCCAGCCTGGTCTTGGGGATCCAAGCTCAGGTCTTCATGCTGGCACAGCAAGCCCAGCGCCCACAGAGCCACCTCCCAGCCCTGACATTTAATTTTGAAGATTAAATAGAAGATGATTGGTCATAGATCCCGGTGACTGGGAAGGAAGATACCTCAGGAAGAGCCCCCGTGGAACTGAATTCCTCACTTCTCACTTCTATGCAGGTTGTTGGCGACCTGATGGTTCGAATTCAGCGCATTCAAGACTTCACCCCCAAGCTTCTCCTGGTCAGAAAGCGGCTGCTTGGCCTGGAGCCCGAAGGCCCCATGTGAGTCTGAGTTTTATAGACATTAGCTGGAAATCCTTCCATCTCCCATCTCAGGGTTGCACTGCTATTCTGATTTTCTGTCTGTTCTCTTCAGTGTTGACCACATTACGCTGCTGGAAGGTGTAATTGTGTTAGAGGAGTTCTGCAAGGAGCTGGCAGCCATTGCCTTTGTTAAGTACCACGCTTCTGCCACTCCGTGAAGGACCCTGGTCACTGGACATTTCCTCCACTCAGCCACGAGAGGCTAAAAAGCCTTGTAAATGAAGTATCGAGTTAACTGCGCAGAATGTTAAGAATCCACTGCGTGACTCTCTCAGTGAGACCTGATGTTGCTTCCACTCGCTCTGCCATGATGATTCCCTGTATGATTGCACGTTGTTCAAGCCCAGGAAACAATCAGACCTGAGGAGATTGAGTCCCCAGTGACTGAGAAGCTGCGAAGCCTGTGACATCAGGGATTGGCTGACATTTCTGTTCTTTTAATATCCTTTTAGGCAGCAAAGCAATTTGACATTCTCTGGGACTCGAATGCTTATATTCTTTTGTATTAATTAGCAGCAAAAAAAAAAAATCACTAATTTTATAACTTTTTAAGGTTAAGATTCTTATCATACAAAATATTTAGGAAAACTAAATGAGGAAAAATGTCGCTGAGGAACCATCAAAAGAGCCTGGAGGAGAAGCTGCGTGCACAGCAGCATTGACTCCTCCAGCTTTTGTAAGAATAACACTTTAATATGATAAAGAAATTCTTAATATATTATATATATTTTTAAAGAAATGTTCTTTTACTCTTTTGTGCACACAGTCATATTTGTGGTTGATTTTCATGCGTGGCTCCCAGTTTATTTAAAGCTGTCATTTTTGCAACAGCATTAGATTTATGCTCATCATTGGTAGTGTTTGCTAAAACAGTATTTTTTCAAGCTAATTAACAGATGCTGGGTTGAGACCCCCCCTCCATTTCCTCTCTGAAATTGCTTTATGAAATTGCTTTATGATTGACTTCCGTACTGACGTGCGTGGCAGTGTTAGCGGGACCTGGCTGTGGGGCGGCGGTCAGCATGCAGAGGGCCTCTCAGAGTTCACCGTTCTCTTTATCAGGTTCAGTCTTTTGTCTTAAGTGATTCTAAAGAGACTTTGTTTTAAGTCTCTTCATGTTCAGTTTACACCTTAAAGGATTTAAGGAAGCAGAGCATGTGTGTGTGTGTGTGTGTGTGTGTGTGTGTGTGTGCGCGCGCGCGCATGTGTGTGCATGTGAGTAAACGTCTCAGTTAGCCAAGGTGCAGGGTACAGCTGCAGGACACACGGACATCTTGTCCTTTTGTCTGTCTAGTCTTTAGGTGACTGATGCCAGTCACTCAGCTGTGGTTCTGAAGCTCCTGTCCTCGTCCTTATTTGAAGTGTGAAGCAGCCCCACTCTTCCTCTTCACCGGCCATTACAATGGGGGAGACAATCAGGAGGCAGTCACCAGCGGGGCTGTACAGCCTCAGCCGCGGACGCGGCATGGCTCGGAGCTTGTTTGACACTGTGCTCAGCCTGTTTTTCTCGTGTTTCAGATTCATTGTATAGCTCGGTTTTGCTACTTAGGAACAAAATACCAGAAGATGAAGAGTAGCCTCATTTCCAGAATGTTCATCATTGTTAAAACAAAACAACAAAACTACTCTTGTTTCTAACACGATGGGAATCTTTCTCTGTTCCTTCAAGAAATCTGTTAAGACAGACAGTTAAGAGAACCAGAGTGGGAGGCAGCAGTTCCCTGCGTGGCCTTCCTTCCGTGGCTCTGAGCAGCGAGCAGTGGTTCTCTCCGTTGTATTTATTGACAAGTTTCTGCAAGAATCCCCAGAGCTCCTCCATCTTCAGATGTTGCTTGGGTGGTGGTGATTTTGAGAGAAGGCGTCGAGAGGCATAGGTATTCTGAGTGCTCTGGCAGTGCTCTGTGGGTACCAGTGAGGCGAGCTCTAGACCAAATCCCCATCCTTCGCTTCACAGTTGGACCTATGGTGCCCACACGATGAGCTCGGCAAAGCTTTTCCCCTGTGTGTTTGCTGCTTCTGAGGAAATGCGTTTCCTAAGTTGTCGTAATGACCTGCAGCCAGCTAGGCTTAGCCTGTTTCTCATCTAAGTTTAATTTCTTTTTCATATTTAATTCAGACCCAGGGTCAGCACAAGTCACAGAACTGGGTTTGAGTTGATTTAAAGAAACCATGAGCCACACCTAAGATTTTTCTCACAGTCTCAGAGATTCCAGGATTTCCATAGACTGTGTTGAGTGAAAAATACCACCTTAGCAAGTGATTGTCATGCTGAGTTCCAGACTGAATTCCAGCCTGCTTTGTGTTTGTAGAAATAAGAAATAAGCATGTACATTTTTCCCACTTTCTAACCATGCAGTCTGGTTTATTTTCAGTAATGAGCCACTTTTCACTTGACAGAATCAGATTTGTCCTCGCCAGTCTCTATTGTTGTGCTCACATAAGTATGTAATGTTCTCATAACATATCTGTGCAATATGAAGCTGTAGATTCACAGCTTTTGGCCTAACTGTATATTATTGTATGTACATGTGTATATATAAATGTGTGTGTATATGTATATATCTATATATCTATATATCTATAAAAGGACCAAAATCCTCATAGCTTGCTTACACTGTTGCTAGTGTAAAGATTGTTACATTTAATTTTACAGGGCACAAATTATAGAATTACTTCATACTTTTCATGGTAATGTCTCCATAAGTTATTACATTACTATCTAGTTATTGTTTAATTATGAAGTTTACCATGTAACAGAAGAAGTTACGGTGAAATGCCAAACCCATAAACTATGGTAATTTTACATTTTGGGTTGATCAATAAAGTAAAATATGCACGTCATCGTAACACTTAGATAGTCCCCTTCTGCACTGTAAAATACTGTCACCGATGCTCTGGTGGCCTCCTGCCTTGTTTACATTAAACAGAATATTTGGCATATTTTTCCATGCGCCATGTAGGTCACTGGCAGTGCTGTGAAGGTCTGGATTCCCAGGCCACTGATGAGGAAGCTCTTCAGGTGACTGTGTGCCCACTGTCCCCTCCGGGCAGGTGGACATCAGCTTCAGCTCTTGTGCTAACAGTGCATGCAGGACAAAGAGGGAAATCAAGAAAATAAATCAATGTAACTTAAACAGAACATTGTCATATATTTTTGTAGAATTCTAACTGAAAACGTTTTGCCCACTGCTAAGTGTAAGGTTGTGATTCTTCCTAGCCCTGACGTCTTCCCATGGATACAGTGCACTCTGGTCACTTCTTAGCTCTGACGTCTTCCCATGGATATGGTCACTTCCTAGTCCTGACGTCTTCCCATGGATATGGTCACTTCCTAGCCCTGATGTCTTCCCATGGATACAGTGCACTCTGGTCACTTCTTAGCCCTGACATCTTCCCATGGATATGGTCATGTCCTAGCCCTGACGTCTTCCCATGGATATGGTCACTTCCTAGCTCTGATGTCTTCCCATGGATACAGTGAACTCTTCCCATGGATACAGTGCACTCTGGTCACTTCTTAGCCCTGACATCTTCCCATGGATATGGCACACTCTGGTCACTTTTCATCCCCCCAGCTGCCTTGTCTCATCCCCCGCCCACTGGCTGGACACTTTCTTCCCGACACAGCCCTCCTGGGTCTTGTGTCCTTTTGATCCACTAAAGTTAGACTTGCTGGCCCAAGCATGTGAAGGTGTGAATTTTACTGCCCCTTAGCAGAGGCTACCCCACTGAAGGACAAGACCCACCAGCCATTCACATGGCTCCTTGGGGAGAGTGAGGAGTGTTGACAGGTCCCCAGGTGACAATGTACCATCACGTTGAAGGTCATGGCAACAGCGATTCTCTTCACCCTAGCGATCAAAGGGACACTACAGCATTGAGTCCCATGGTTACCCTTCACAGGGAGGAGGCCACATCATCTGTGGGAGAGCTCGGCACCCATCGTCGCCCTGGGTCAGTTTAACGTGTGGTTCTCAGTTCCCTCCTTGAGAATCACGTGCTTAGTCAGTGGGCCTCAGCCTTCCCAACACTGCGACCCTTTAACACAGTTCCTTATGCTGTGGTGACCGCCAACCATAAAATTATTCCTTTGCTACTTCATGACTATAATTTTGCTACTGTATGAATTGTCATGTATGTATCTGATACGCAGGGCATGTGATACCCCTGAGAAAGGACCATTCAACCCCAGAAGGGGTCATGACCCGGAGGTTGAGGACTGCTGTCCTAAAGGAAGATGTTCATGGAAATCTTAGGGAAATAGTCCTCCAAATACTGCTTCTGAACCTGTTATTTCATCTTAGCTGACAAAACAGACTGTAGACTTACTCATTTACTTGAGCATTTGCCCAAATACCTTAATAAGAAAAGGGGTAGGGGACAAAATACATGTACACCTAAGATGAAAACCTGTTTCTCTTGGTCTTTTCAGTCACTGTCACCCAGATAGCTTCAGGAGGAAATGGGGAGTCGGCTGGAAAGACCAGGCTTTTTGTTAACATGACAAGAGCCCACGACCTTACTTCTCTCCATGGGTTTCAAATGAAAGCATCATTTTAAACTGCGTGGCCACTACACAAACAGGTCCGGCAGTTCCTAAGATGGAACTGATCAGCTATGCCGTAATTGGGCATATACCCGAAGAACACTGCACCCTACCACAGGGGCACTCAACCATGTTCAACTGCTGTTCTGTTCATAATACCCAGAAACCGGAAACATCCAAGGGATGGATGGACAGTGAATGACAGGAAACATCCAAGGGATNGGAAACATCCAAGGGATGGATGGACAGTGAATGACAGGAAACATCCAAGGGATAGATGGACAGTGAATGACAGACAACAGAGCCCCCACCTCAGGTGCCCCCACCTCAGGTGCCACTCCAATGGAGGATGTGTGATGGAGAGATAGAAACGATGGGTTATGGGATGGAGAGGTAGAAGAGAAAGCAAAGCCTAGGGGCCTGTACTCTTCAGAGAAAGATGGAACCAGAGAATCCACAGCAGTGAGGAACAGGCAGATGTGAGGAAACTAGATTGAGGTCCTGCCCTGCTCTGCCGCCAAGGACCATGGCTGGGTCCAAAGTCCTGCTGCAGCTAGGATCTGTGTTGATGTCTCTGGCCCGAGTTACCAAAGGCCAACCTGGTGTCTGTAGTCTGGGCTACCACCAGAGACCAGGTGGCTATCTGAGGGCACTGCAGCCAAGGGCAGGACATGCTGATCTAAGTAGCCTGCCCTGTCACCTAAGGTCATGGGGACATCAGGCCCAGGCTATTGCCAGGGACCATGTCAGGGATTTGAGGTCTGTGTTGATGTCTCAGACCTACGTTACTACCAAAGGCCATGCAGATGTCCCTGGTCTGGACTGCCTTCTGAGTCACTGTGCCGAACTGACCCTGCCTCTCGCCGGCTGCCATACTCAGGAGAGATGACCCCAGCCCAAGCCTGGGCAGCACAGTATAGAGCTGACCCTGATGGTGGGGGGATGGGTGAGCTCCCCCCAAGAGTGTGAGCACGGGAGAGCTGGACCTGCCCCTGTCTGCCTGCAGGTGGCTTGGGGGAGACAGACGCTCCCCACCCTATCATCACCTGTGGTAGGTGGAAGAGCTGGCTCTGAGGTCATCAGAGCAGGAGAGCTGGCCCTACCTTTCTGGGGAGAACGGACTCTACACCTCACCTGGACAGCATGGTAGGGTTGGCCCTGGTAGTGAAGACACAGAGGAGAGGAGCCCAAGGACACTCCAGCAGGAGAGCTGACATTGATGCCCCTTGCCATCTCAGGCACTGGGTGAGCTAGCCAGGGCAGTGCTGGAGAGCTTGCCCTGGGGTTGCAGGTTCAGGAGAGCTGGCAGGCCGACCAATTCAAAGCCCTCCCAAGCTAGATCCTTGGTTTTGAATTGACCCCATGATCTACATATCATCTGTGTGTGATCTGCTGGAGCATGTGAAGGGGCCAAAGCTGCAGGAGCTCCATGACACAGGGCAACAACAGGATATCCGAGAAGAGTCCCAGTGAGCACTCAGTATTGATGATGGAGCAGGAGCCAGAGGCCTCAAAACAGACCAATAGCTCATTGCAATGAACATTTGCAAGTAAAGAAGTGTGGACAAAAGGGTGGGACTCACCGTGGGACTCACTGCAGCTTTCATGACAAGGGGGGTTGTTGTGTTGTTTTTATTCGATCTTGTATTCTTCTGAGGGGGAGGCTGCAAGGACTGAGGGCAGATACGAGAGAAGGAGGAGATGAGTGGGGTTGGGGTGCATGATGGGAAACTCACAAAGAATTTTTAAAAAATTAAACAAAAATTTCAGGTTAATGGAACTAAAGAACATCTTGAGTAAGCTACCCCACACCCAGAGAGACAAATATGGTGCATGTCTGGTTCTATGTGGATGTCAGCTGTTAAGTCATTGATAAGCAAGCTACACTCCATAGGGCCACAGAGGTTATGTGGGGAAAGAGGTACTCAGGCAGAGAGAGGTCTCCCTAGGAAGGGGAAAGAAACAGAACAGTTATAATTGAGCAGGGACTTGGGGGAACTGGAACGGGAAGATCAAACGGAGAGGGGAGGGAAACTGGAGGGGAGGGAGGGACAGCTAAAACTAAGGGCTATTGAAGGCTCACACAGAAACCTGAGGAGAAGCCTCCTAAAACAAATACATATATGAAGGCAATCTAAATGAAATTGTCAAGTAACAAGGAGACAGCAGCCACAGCTGGACATCTCTCATCATCAAGAGAGCCTCCCAGTACTGGGACTGGGTTACATGTGTCTGAGTTGTTGGCCAAGAGAACCCCAAACAAACCCACTGAACACCTGCCTAGAGCCTGCACCCCTAGGAACTGGTGCTGCTGATGCCGGAAGGTTCTCTGCACACCATCAAAGGAGGAAGACAAACACCACTCAGCCGCAGAGCGGTCGGTCTACAACGGTGCTGCCCGCAAGACGCATTGGTAGAATAACACAAAAGTTTATGGAGGTAGCCAACCAAAAGACACACCTCGTGAGATGGAGCCCAGACCTAATGCTGCTTAGATTGCGGACAACTTGAGGCTAGATAGTCCAGGGACCTAAGGTAAAACCACATACTGCTGTTCTATTCAAGGAACACAGCAATAAAATACCTGGCTCAGCACCAGAGAAGCCTCCACCTGCAGCAAATGGGAGCAAACAGAGAGACCCACAGTGAGACATGCAGAGAGCAGTCAGCCCAAAGGGGGAGGTCTCCATCAAATCTCTCCCCTTGGGGCTCCGGGAACTCTGCAGAAGAGGAGGCAGAAGGAGTAAAAGCCAGAGGAGATGAAGGATACCAAAGGCCTTCTGGATACAACAGGGCTGGAGCACGTTTGAACCCACAGAGGCGGTGGCTAAACAGGCCCTTACGTGGATCTGCACCAGGAGAAGTCCTAGAGCTGAAAGGAGAAGTGGACACAGCCCCACCCCCAACCTAGAAGCCACCCCAGATTAATAGCCGCTGCAAATGGAAAATTAGTTTTCTCCAAGGGCGTCTCACTGAGGAAACAAACCACTCAGGAGAGCGGGCTGCATGCCCGGCTGGGCAACAGAAAATGAGCTCAGGGGTATCTTGGGACATGTCTCACCCTACAACCCCTTACTTAGGTACTACGGCTTCCGGTTTTGTGTCTTTAGAGAACTTCTGTGTGAGAACATGTGTGTGCATCTATACATATATCTTGTGCTTTTTCTTTGGCTCTTTTTCTTGCTTGGCTGTTTTGTCACATCTGATTGGTTTGTTTTTATCTAATTGTATTTTATTATTATTCCTTAGACACCTGTTTTCTTTTTTTCTTTTCTTTGTTTTGTTTTTGTTTTTGTTTTTGTTTTTTGTTTGTTTTTTTTTTTTTCCGAGACACGGTTTCTCTGTATAGCCCTGGCTATCCTGGAACTCACTTTGTAGACCAGGCTGGCTTCGAACTCAGAAATCCGCCTGCCTCTGCCTCCCAAGTGCTGGGATTAAAGTCGTGCGCCACCACAGCCCGGCAGATGCCTGTTTTCTAAGGTGAGAGAGAAAAGGAATGGATACAAATTGGGTGGGTGGGGCAGGGCTTAGAGAAGTGGGGGGAAGGGGATACTGTAATCAGAATATATTGTATAAAAAAAAGTTTATTTTCCAATAAAATAAAACAATAGAATTTTAGGAAGCCATAACTGGATCCCCAATCTAAAACCCATCCACACGGCCGCAAAGTGTCTCACAGTGTTTTACCTGGAAATTAGTAATCCTAAAAGAATTGAAGAAGTCATATAAACATTTGAAAGTCACCTTTTTGATAGTGGAAAAACTGTAGCTTTTTTTCCAAGCAGAAGAATAACCAAGCAAGATGCCAGCTGCTGGTGTGTTTGATGCTGAAGGGTCCAGAGAAGTGTCACGCCATCAATGGTCTTAGGCCAAGCCAACGTTTTAACATCACTCTATAGATGGCTCCACATCCCACCTCAGGGACTAAGAGTTGAAAGTAGGGCCTTGCCCTCACTAAGCAAACATTCTACCACCGAGCTAGATCCCAGATCGCTCTTCATTTTGAGACAAATGCTAACTTGCTAAGACCTGGCTCTTCTCTGTAGCCAAGACTGTCCTTGAGCCCAGTCTTACTGCCGGGGGGCCTTCCAAATAATGGGGATTCCTGACCTCCTCCGTCATGAAGGGGCTTGCGTGTTAAGTACTTCAGAGATTTCCCTGTGTTCTATCAGTTCTGAAAATGCACCAGAAGTAAGATATCTACTTCACCCAAGAGATGTGCTTACCCAACAAATCCTTACTGAGAACTTCCTGTGAAGCTGGTAGAAAACTGAGAAAGAAGAGATTCTGCCTTCAATAGGCCAGCGTGCGGTGGCAGCTTAGTGTTAGCACAGATACAACACTCACCTTGTGAACTCTTAGAGAAAATGCAGGTGGGCAAGCACAGGGAGAGTCATTTGAACAGAGAGGTCTGAGCTGGCCATGATAGCGTGTTCCTGTTACTCCAGCCTTGCAGGTTAGAGGCATGGGGACCTGGAGTTCCAGAGGAAAGAGTTCTGTGACAGCCAGAGTAGCGTTACATGAGACCCTGACTCAAAACCACAAACAATAAAAAATTGGAAATAAAGAGAAAATCTGAAGCTCAAGTTTGGACTGCACTCTTTCTCTTGTCTCTCTCTCTCTCTCTCTCTCTCTCTCTCTCTCTCTCTCTCTCTCTCTCTCTCTNGAAAATCTGAAGCTCAAGTTTGGACTGCACTCTTTCTCTTGTCTCTCTCTCTCTCTCTCTCTCTCTCTCTCTCTCTCTCTCTCTCTCTCTCTCTCGGTGGCAGTGAGTGAGATAGGATCGCCTGTATCCTAGATTGGCCTCCAATTCTGTTTCTCCTAGCTCTGCCTCTCAAAGGCGGATCCTCCATGCCTAGCTCCTAACCTGGATATCATAGTTTCCCTGGAGATCCATCCCGGGACCTCACGTGCTTTGGCTGGCACTTTACCACCAAGTCCCAGCCCCAGCCCAACTCTGTACATTTTACCCTTACTGGGGCTGTGGTATTTGGAGATTCACGGGTAGCCTGTGATATCACTTCTAAAATAAAGCCAGTAAGAACTGAACTCTCTCTCCACCCTGCAATGTTCTTCACGTCACACTATTTTGTTATGTCCTGAGACTGGCAGAAAGGAACTGTGCTTTGACATAGTGGTTTGTGTTCTCCTACTCCCAAAAACCTGGTGGCAGTGTCCCACAGGTAGGCTAAAGGAAGCCTGTCCCCAGTTGGCTCCAACTGGGAAATAAAGTTGCCAACGGCCAATGGCTGGGCAGGGAGAAAGGTGGGACTGATAGGATTCCTCTGCAGGGGAGGAGAAGGAAGCCCACAGTGAGAGGGACAGAGGACTGAAGGAGCAAGAGGGTGAGACAGCTGAAATGTAGGTGCAGAGGGGAAAGCAGCCCCATGGGAGGGCTGTCCTGAAGAAAACAGGGCAGCAATATTAAAATATAGATTTAGAAAGTGATAACTCAGGAAAACCGGGTGGGAGTGTGTGCTAGCTGCAGGGAGGTTCAAGAGCGGCTCAACTATTGAGCTAGTAAGGCATATTAAAAATTAAGCTGGTGTGTGTGTGTGTTTCATGAATCCAGAGCTTTCGGGCAGGGGTAGAGCCGGCGCAGGCACCTTCCCGCTCAGCGCAGCTTAAGTATTCACCACGACACTTTGGGACACTTTGGAACGTGCGCTTTCTCTTCTGGTGATTAGAAATGTCCTGTTCATCATGACCTTCTGGGGCTCTGTCACAGAGAAAGCAAAGGCCAACTAAAACGTTAAAACCAAAAGACTTAACTGGACCTATTGAGGTGGATCACCTGGGCCAGCATGCTGGTGAATGACTGTAACCTCAGGACTTAGGGAGCAGAGGATCAAAAGTCCAAGTGAAAGGTAGGCTTGAAAAGCCAAGCGGGTGATAAAGCCAGTACCAATGCACTTTCCTCAGCTGCGCAGGGTAAGATTTGGTTTAGACCAAATGTTTGCAAACTCCTCCTTTTCCTTTTCTAAGCATGCCCTTGAAAACACTGTTCTCAGTGGGAGCAGGGAGGGGCTGCATATACAATTAGAAGAACCAATTGGTGCTAGTGAGAATGACTGGGTGAGGAAAATCCAGGGGCCAGGTGTGGGTGTGTGCCGTGGACAGGTGCAGGGTAGAAACCTCCCCTGAGTAACATTCCACCCGGCCACCTGTCAGCAATGGAGAACACGATGTCAGTTTTCTTTCAGTTTTCTTGAGTATGTTAAGGGGCTTCCTGCCTTCTCTAGTATGACAGTTAAGGGCAGCAAACATGTAGTGTGCCTGATAATGTCATACCATGACGTTACTCTTCCTTGTGGTTAGATTAGTCAGCATATCTGGGAACTCTCTCTAAAAAGAAAAACTGCATTAAGGTATTGATTCTGTCAATGGACTGAGCAACTCGTCTTCAGGAAGCAGAACACCCCAGCTGCCCCCCATCTACTGAATACTACTCAGTCAGGGACTGAGGCTTAGGGGAAAGGATACATGTCTGGATTTATATAGTTGTCAGTTCATAATTGTACATCATTAAATATGGTGTCCACATGGTTCTGTTTTTTAATTGTTATTCAAAATATTTCAATCCTATTCTTTCCCCTCCCCCCAGCTCCTCCCACCTTGTCCACGTGAGTCTTAACTATATTCTTTCTAGAGATGAGCTGAACAGGGCAGGAATGATGCTCAGGGTAGAGCCTCCAAACTAGCCAGGAGCGTGTCCTGTATCTAAGAGACCATTCCTGTCATGGTTGAGAGTCATCACCAGAATTGCAAGCTTGAAGAGCTACCTAGATGTGTGTGGTTCAGAAGAGCAACTGAAGGGATCAGTTGTGAGCCTCCACTCACTGCCTCCAGCCTGTAAATGTTGAGAGAGCAACCATAAAGCCAGAGTCACTGTGATGCAGAAAAGCAAGACGACACACACATCTCTAGTGTGGGTGGAGCTATACCTCAAAGCTGGAAGAAAGATTCTTCTATGTATCCCTCATTCCATTCTCCAGTAGACCAGCTTGGCGGGTCTCAACTTATTAGACTTCTCTAGAGACCCCTGAGCTGGAGTGTTCTAGTAGCAAACAAATCCACTAACTTAACATTCTTCTGCTGAGACCTCCATTGTGTTGCTTTTCTCAACAGTGTAGGCGGGCAGTGAACCTGTGGCCCTGAGAGTTTTGCGGCCTGCTTGGCTCCATTCTGTTCTAGTGATGGTTAGTAAGCAGACCATCGTTTCCTCCAGCACCTTGGTGTTGGGTTCCAACAGACATGAAAGCAAGGAAAACTAGCACTTTCTCTTGGGCTCATGATCCAAGGCCCTTGGACTCCTGGACAAAAGAGGATTGATACTTCAAAAGCTGCACAGAATGATACAGTGTAACACCGATCAACTGAACCTTTCTCTGAACACACAGCCGGCAGGCGCACGCCAGACTCACTGGAATCTGGGTTCAGAACCACATCCTAAAAATAAAAGCTGTAGAGGCAAATGTGCACAGCAATTTCTGGGTGTTTTTCTTTGAAAATTGATGTTGAAATAAAAATATTTTTCACAGCCCTTAATGGCTGGCATCTTTTCATAAGCAGCATATAATAATTGATATTCATTGAGTTCCTTGCATTTCAGAGGAGCTGATACTCATCTTGCTGGGTGGTGTTACTCATTATCATTTTTATTTCAATGGGAAGAAAAGATGAGCGAAGAGTGATTAATTTGACACAGATAATTCCGGCTTGAGCATTTCAATCTCGGCACCATTTTAAGGTCTCCGTGTTATTGAAAATTCTTTGTCCTCATTTGCACTGCTTGCTCTTGCTGTCCTTTCTGATTCAAAACCGTTGCATGTCGGTCCTTTTTCTTCATCTGTGTCAGCATGGTTCAACTACCATGGACCTCTTGGTTAAACAAGGATGCTGGATAGATACAAATGCTCCATTTTTCTATTGACTTGGAAGCCTTACCAGTTCCTCAGCCCCTGTGTCAGGCCGTTATCTGCAAATTCTCCAGATGTGCACCATGGAAGCTGCTCCCTATCTCTTAACAGTGACTCTGTCTTTTTGGTTTGGTTTGGTTTGGGTTTGGGGTTTTGTTGTTTTTGGTTTTTTGAGGAGGTGAGATAGAGTCTTGTTATGCAGCCCTGGGATTGTTCCTTCACTAATGCTGAAGCTTCCCCCACCCAGACCCCCAGACCCCCAACCTAGCTGTAGCAATTTTGTTCTTCTTATGATTTCATATCACTGTTGTAATACCTACACCTGACAGTCAATGGTGCAGAAATATATCCTGACTGGAAGCAGGGTCATGCTGACCACATACCCTATTATAGTCTCTATGTTATGGGGTTTGTTAATCTTAGGAAATTCCACACCTGTACACCTCATGTAGGACCCATCAAAGGTCAATATGAGCTGCTTTGTCTAAAATGGCCCGAGTCAGGGCTGATCACGGGGCAGCACTTCGAGTTCCTATGTATGAGCTCATTGTGGTTCTTGCATCATTAGCCTTTATAAGCTGGCCCTGAGAAATACCCACCACACAGCTTTGAGCTGTTGCCCTGGTTGCCCAGTTTTGAGGGGTACTCCCTGTTTAACAGAGATCTGTGTCTGTATGGTATGTGGGGTGACTCCTGGACCCCAGTGACTAATGTGCTTTCTGATTGGTTTTCTCATGAAAGGTGAAGGAAGAGGAACCTTCCTCTGAGTTTGTCTGTTGGGATCACCTCAGCAATGGGTTCACAGAGGGTGGTTTAAGCCTCCAAAGCAGCACGGTAGCATGCTTCTCCAAGTCTCTCTCGTCAGCATCTCCATGTAGAATCCTGTAGTGCCCCTGTCCTGGCAGCAGCTTCCAGGCTGTTTCTGATGATGTCATTGAAAAGTCTTTTTCATTCAGCTCATCACCACTGAGGTCATAAATGTTAATGTTAACTCTCCTGCTGGAGTCTCTCTTCCATTGTTTCTACCATCCTAGCCCTTCTCAGTGACAGCTCCTTCTGCTGTTGGCTGCTGGGCTTTCCAGGAGAGCCTCCCTTCCAACCTCAGTGCTTTGCAAGGACTCTGGAGTTCTCCTCAATAAATCATTTCCTAATCAGAGGGAAAAGGCTACCACCTGGGCCCCAGGACTTATGTTGGGCATCGGTAGGTAGATAGGTAGGTAGGTAGGTACCACATCTTATCTTCCTGCATCTGGGGATTGTTTTTCTGTGTTAATGTACGTTCGATATCAGCTCATTGAACATTGGCTACAAGCAAGCATATATTTTGTTAAATCCGCCAAGGAAACCAGTGACACTTCCAACTGTAAGGACTGACCCATTAGATCTAGACTCCCAAGTCTGTGCATTCGATGCTGTCGAAGACTCCATTCCCACAAGCCTCAGGCTGCTACCTTTACAAATTAATCAAATGCTGCATTTTACTTTTTTGAATATAAGCTAACTTTATGTCTGTTGGACTCTACTTTTCCTTACTGGAATGGAGCTCTGTCCCCAGTTATAGTTCTACAAGCTAAATGCACTCATTGGCAAAGAAAGAATCTGGCTTTCGGAATCTCAGCTTCACTTGAACCTTCCCAGCTGTGGCCTTCAGATGCAGCTTTCGAAACGCCTTCTAGATAATGCTCCTGTACATGAGAGTTATACCTATGCTGAGTTCAATTTACATCATAAAAGTTAGGCTAAGTCTCTCGGTTCTGTTTCTGTGTAAAATCGGTCTTTACTGCTAAAAACAAAAATGAGGTCACCTAAGGGTTTCCCTTTGTCATGGGTTTAACTGTAGCAGCTGAAAACTGCCAGTTGGCTGAGGACTTCCTACTCCACTGTGACTTAGAAACTTCTCTGGCTGCAGTGAACAAATTCACAGCGAGAAGCAACTTAGAGGAGAAAGGGTGTAGGCACATAGTGTGAGGGCAAACAGTCCAGGGAGGCAGGAGCAAGGAGGCTGATCAGTTTGTATCCACATATTGTATCCAGTGTGGCCATATTGTATCCAGTGTGGTCATATTGTATCCAGTGTGGCCATATTGTATCCAGTGTGGTCATATTGTATCCAGTGTGGTCATATTGTATCCACAGCCAGGATACTCTATGAATGCTTGTGTTCAGCTGGCTTTCTCCTTCTTATGTAATCCAGGGCCCAGTGCATAGACTGGCACCATCCACAGTTAGGATGGGTCTTCCCACTTCCAGCTAATGTAAATAGAATCCCCTTGTATGTATTCTTTCATCAATATGCCCAGAAGCTTGGCCCTTCAGTAGTTCTAGATCCTGTCAAGTAGAGAATAGTAACTATCACGCATTGCCTGGTCATTATAGTTACCAATATAATATCGACATAATGGCACATATCTGTAACCCCAGCACTTGAGAAGCAGAAGCAGGAAGATCAGGAGTTCAAGGGCAAACAGGAGACCTTGTCTCAAACAAGAAACCGACCCTCACATAATTGCTAATACATCTAGTATAGCTGGCTAAGCAAGGAGCAGGAATGCTGGACGCTGGTGTCTCTTTTCATTCTCAGTTTGTATATGAGAAACTGTACAACCTCACCAGCACCCATGCTCAGTAGCTACACGGCTCCCATTTCAGATGTTTGGCAGGAAGATCCCTGGGGTATGGAGATCAGTGCCACAGTCAAGTCATAGACCCTGTCTGAAAAAATAAGCTGACAGCAATAGAGGAACACACCTCCATAAGCAC
>NC_034590.1:168481438-168497965 GCF_900095145.1 Mus pahari
TCTCTTCTCTTCTCTTCTCTTCTCTTCTCTTCTCTTCTCTTCTCTTCTCTTCTCTTCTCTTTTCTTTTTTTTTTTTCCGTTCCTGGGCAGATGGCAGCTGTGAGTCGCCTTCCGACATTCCGCTGTGAAATTTTGCATCCAATCAGCTGTACTAGACCCTTGCTTCTCAGCCCCGGTTCACCTCAAAAGCTCTAAATCAGCAGCAATGAGGCTTGCTGAAGCAGTCTCTGCATCAAGAGCAGTTGTGTTTTATACTAACTGCTTAATAAGTGGGATGCTCACGTGCCACTGTGCAAGCCTGGTCCTCAGAGGAGCACTTGCGAGGGGTGGATCTCTCCATCCATCATGTGAGGACTCACCATCAGATGCCTGGGAACTGGAGTTACAGGTGTTTTTGAGCCTGGGTGCTGGAAATTGAGTAGTGCTCTAACAAGCATGGTGAGGGAGCCACCTCTTGCCTTTCCCCGCCCTCCAATCGCCTATTTGTAAAACTCCTTGGTCATTCTAGCAGAGACCCTAAGAACCTCGTTATGTAGGAGGGCCAGATGCCGATGGGAATCATGGGAGCAAGTTTTAGATTGTTCTATCATGTTTCTCCCGTGACCTAGTCACTGCTGACGTTTCGTTGTAGAACAAACTGTTTTGCCTGGTTCTGGAAGAGCCTGGGGTTGAAAACTATCTGGAAGTCATTGCCCCCTTGGAGGTCCCTTTTTAAGATAATAATACCTTATAAGAGCATCAACTAGCTGTCAGCTAAGCTAGAAATATGTGCGTATGAATTAATATATCATATCAAAATAGGATTTGGAGAAAACTGGGGCTAGAGGAGATACATGTTTAAAAGGAAGGGGGACTTTGTGTATTGTGCCCTGATCCAAACTTTATCTGAATGATCGCAAAATATTAAATAGGAACACTCCTCCATTGCTGGTGGGATTGCAAGCTTGTACAACCACTTTGGAAATCAGTCTGGCAGTTCCTCAGAAAATTGGACATGGTACTACTGGAGGACCCAACAATACCTCTTCTGGGCATATACCCAGATGATCTTCCAACTGGTAATAAGGACACATGCACTACAATGTTCATAGCAGCTTTATTTATAATAGCCAGAAGCTGGAAAGAACCCAGATGTCCCTCAATAGAGGAATGGATACAGAAACTGTGGTACATTTACATAATGGAGTACTACTCAGCTATTAAAAACAATGAATTTATGAAATTCTTGGGCAAATGGATGTATCTGGAGGATATCATCCTTAGTGAGGTAACCCAATCACAAAAGAAGACACTAGATATGCACTCACTGATAAGCGGATATTAGCCCAGAAACTTAGAATACCCAAGATACATTATGCAAAACAGAAGAAAACCAAGAAGGATGACCATTGGGTGGATACTTCATTCCTCCTTAGAATAAGGAACAAAATACTCATGAAAGGATATAGGTACAGAGACAAAATTTAGAGCTAAGATTAAAGGATGGACTATCCAGAGACTACCCCATNTGGGAGTCCATCCCATCACCAGCCACCAAACCTAGATACTAATGCTCATGCCAGCAAGATTCTGCTGAAGGGACCCTGATATTGTGGCCTCTTGTGAGGCTATGCCAGTGCCTGGCAAACACTGAAGTGGATGCTCACAGCCAGCTATTGGATGGAACACAGGGTCCCCAATGGAGGAGCTAGAGAAAGTACCCAAGGACCTGAAGGGGGCTGCAACCCTGTAGGTGGAACAACAATATGAACTAACCAGTACCCCCTGAGTTTGTGTCTCTAGCTGCATATGTAGCAGAAGATGGCCTAATCGGCCATCACTGGGAATAGAGGCCCCTTGGTCTTGCAAATTTTATATGACCCAGCACAAGGCAAGGCCTGGGCCAAGTAGTGGGAGTGGGTGGGTAGGGGAGCAGAGGTGGGGGGAGGGGTATAGGAAACTTTCGGGATAGCATTTGAAATGTAAATAAAGAAAATAATAATAATTTAAAAAAAAAGAAACTTAAAAAAAAAAAAGAAACAGTAAGATGTGTGAAAAAAGTAGGAAGTGCAACCAATGAAGTTAACAGCAGTTAAGTTCTCATAGAGCCTTGTGGACACTGTATATTGAATCTGGCTTTTTCTCCAGAGAACTAAAAATACAGGATTAATTAAGCAAAAGAAGGATTGCAGCAGGTCCCCCTTATCTTTTTGTTTCAGGTTGTTGTTATTGACTGTGTTCTATTTTGAGATCTATTTAACTACATTTATTTTCTACAGATTCTGTAAGGTGATCAAGAATTTGTTGTAATGTGTATGTTATATGGCAAGAGTCATGGACATTTCTTTTACGAAAAATAACTACACATTTATGCATCTGAGAACAATGGAAAGGAACTGTGGGTATGAAATGGATCAGAGAACATCAGAGATATAGGGTAATAATGTGAGAGAAAGGGATCTACAGGTTGGCTAGAAGAGTCCACTATGAAAATTCTTGTCATGTTCACAGCAATGAAGGGATTGGATTGACTGAAGTTAAGGAGAGATCACAAATAAACAGACGGAAAGTGGAGTCCTTGTGGATGTTTGATGCGTAGATGAAATGTCTTAGTTGAGAATACAGGGTTGTTGGATATCTGTGAGCATGTCTGCCTTTGGAATGGTATTAAAGATGATCTGATCATAATGTGAAAGAAAAAAAAACTCATATAAACACAACTACAATTCTTTGATGGCTACCGAGACTTGTTTTTCTCCCGCATTTTATTAAAGTAAATCTGTGAGTTCTATATAATTTTGTCCTATCCTTTTACAGCTTAATATAATGTGAGCTTTTTAAGTTGGAAAACTCTACAGGAGCATGTGAGTGGCTGTGCACTGTGGCCACGCACAGGCTGGTCTGTTTCTGAGCCTTTTGTAGACCTTGAATTTATTTTATTTTATTTTATTTTATTTTATTTTATTTGTCTCTTGTGACACAGGATCTCACCATGCAGTTCAGGCAGGCATGGATTGCTCTCAGTAGCTCAAGCTGGTCTGTAACTTGCCACCTTCCTGCCTCTCAAGTGTTGGAATACAAGTCCCCTGCCTGCACTGTCTGGCTTAGATTTTATTTGATACTCCTGGTAAAGCAACTGTCTACTATGGTTAGGGGACACAGATTTTTCCTAAAAGATGTAGAATCTCATGCACAGGCTAGAAGCACATGGACCCAACTTCAATTTCACAGGAAAACAAAACAGTGGACACAAACACACACATGAACACATGCACATGCAAACACACACAAACACACATGTGGACACACACAGACACACAGAGACACATATACACAGGCACATGTGCATATACACATACACATGCACACACATGCATATGCACACACATGCACACCTCATTGTCAAGGCTTTTGTTGACTGTCTTCTCTCTTCACCAAGCCCACGCCTAAGGGCCTGGGGACAACAGATAACAGGAATGACAGCACTCACTACAGTTGCAGGAAGCCTATTTCTAAAGTCCGGTGGGTGGATGTGGGTGTAAGGATGGCTAGATCTAGAAAAATGAACTCGGAGCAGGGAAGATGGCTGAGCCAGTACAGGCAGTTGCTGCATGATTTAGTCTGGCTGCTTAAGTTTGTTCCCTGGAATTCACATAAAGATGGAAGGAGAGAATCAACCCAAGCTGACCTCTGACCTCCACATGTGTGCTGTGGCAAGTGTCCCCACCTCCCTCAGCAGCCTGTCCCACAATAATAATTTTGTTAAAGGAAATGAGCCAATGTGTGGCTCCCTGCGGCCTCTCTAGCCTGCCTCTCCCTCTTTCAGTCCCTCTTGTGTTTGCATTGAAGAATTGCCTTACAAGCTGTGAGAGTGCCACTCTATACTGAAAAGACCCTAACCCTAACCTTGATCCCTGTGAATACACAGCACGTGGGATATGAGAAATCAAACCACAGTAACATTTGCTGCCTTTTTACTGAGCAGCTATTATGGGCCAGACTCTACACACTGATTTTTATTAACCCCACTCCCCTACCCCAGAAGGTTTCCATGAACAAGGTACCCACATTCCAAGTTTACAGACAACAGAACCAAGGCAGAAGAAGGCAAAGGAACAGCTGTTAATCGGGTGAGTCAGAACTTAAACTCAGCCCAGGCTTAATTACACAGTGCTGCGCACCTGCCACAGCTGGCTAGTGAGTTACTCGATTAGATGACTAAAATGCTTCAAAAGTCAGAATTCTTAAAAACAACAACAATCTTCTTTGCTTTCTTTACTTTCCACCCCGGGGACTTTTATAAAAACCCAAAGACACATTAGAGATGGGACTTCATTCCCACAAATGCAGTTGTGCTGCAGCCTGACTGAACCTCAAGTGAGAAGATCTGTATGGATGCTGTATCAAATGCACAACACACACATACACATACACACACACACACACACACACATACATACATGAATACAGACACACACAATAGTCACACAAAGTCACACACACATTTACACACAGACACACAGGCACATGCAAATACACACTCAAACACACATAGGTACACACACACACATACATGCACACACAGACACACACACACGGTCACACACAGTTATGTACACATACATGCGCACACAGACACACGCATAGTCACATAGTCACACAGTCACAGACACACACATATACACACATACACACAGACACACATGCACATGCAAATACATGCTCGGCAGCACACACTCAATTACATACACAAGTACACACACACACACACACACACACACACACACACACACTGATGTGTTTCAAGGCAGCCAGGCATGGTAACTATTGTATATTCAGGACTATCCTCCAAGCCAAGCTGCTGCCATCTACAAGAGTCCAGCTGCTTGACAAAGATTATCACATCTGGGTTTGGTGACTTTATGACACTCCTTGAATGGAGGAGGGGAGGAGTTACAAAACCTTCACTTGAGTATCCAGCCCCTCTCTCAACCAGGTGTATGTAATTTTGTTATATAAACATGGCCTGGGGGGAGGGGTCTGGGAGCAACTAGCATTTATAGATGGAGAATGATGGGGGTGGGTAGGGGCTCCATTTACAGAACTGCCCTTATCCTTGATAGGTGAAGACTTCAGTTTCAGCCTGGTCAGAAGGGGTACCCACACCTCTGTATGGAACCCCTCACCTACGAGAACATGCAGAAATAAGGACTCCCCAGTAAGCTCATTGGTTCCCAGAGTGAGCTGATAGAATGACCCTTCAGCTCATCAAAGGGACCTTAGAAGGGGGTAGTTGTTCTGTTTCCCCTTGGGAAGGAATTTTAGCAGCTGTGACACATGCCTGTGACCCCAGCATTGGGAGGTAGAGACCGGAGGGTAAGGAGTTCAAGGTCATCTCTGAGTACAAAGCAAGTTTGGGGCAATATGATTTCCTATTTCAAAAACAAAGCAAAGCATGAACCCCCCAAAAGTGATAGAAATAGTGTGTCTGAAACAAGCATTTAAAAGCCTAGTTACTTGGGTTTTGTTTTTGAGACAGGGTCTTTCTATGTAACCCAGACTGGTTTTTAATTATCCATCTTTGTTGGGATCACATGTATACACTAGACAGTGAAATAGAACATTTTACAGTCATTTCAAAATGCCTGCCTATGTGCTCCCCACATTAGGTGCAGGTTTCTGCCAGATGTGGTGGCTCAAGCCTGTTCAAAGACATTTTCAACTGCATGATGAACTGGAGGTCAGCCTGAGCTAGGAGAGACTCTATCTTTAACCAAACAAAAACAAATGATAATAAAACCATGTTTTGGGGTATTAGATCTGACGCAAGGGGCCAATGTCCCCCAGTGACAATGGGTAGCCAGTCACCTGCCTCATGAGGAGCAGCAGGCATGTTTCACTTTTTATAAGCAGTTTAGGATCTGCAGGGTTGAGAAGTTAACAGTTTTGAGATGTAGCTCACATACCATAAACTTGCCCATATAAATGGTTTTCAGTTTTCACAGAGCTGAGCTTCCATCTACATATTTTAGAACATTTTCATAAAACCCAAAGAACCCAGCACCCCTTAGCTATAACCAATCCACTCCCACTGGCCTTTTGCAAATATAAAACTACTTCCTGTCTCTTCAGGTTTATCTATCTCAAGCATTTTCTATACATGAAACCATATGATATGTGGCAGCAGAGTGAGGGTTTGCAAACTTGAAGAAGACCTGCTAGGCAGCAGGCAAGCCCAAAAAGGTCAAGGGCTCCATGATTTTCTTCCCATATGTTGTATGATGGTTTCTTCCTAGATCTCTCTCTCTCTCTCTCTCTCTCTCTCTCTCTCTCTCTCTCTCTCTCTCTCTCTCTCTCTCTCACACACACACACACACACACACACACTCTACTCACCCTGGACATGGAGCCTACAGATAGTACCAAAATATCACTTGGTGAGCCAATGCATTGTATTGAGGTTACTTACAAGAATATAGGAGAGGGCTTCTTACCAGAGCAGAAATAACTCAGTAACAGCTACTTCATCAAAGCCCACCCCAGCATGGGTGACAGTTCAGGAAAGCTGGCACACTGCACAGCCTGTTGGCAGATCAGCAGGTTGGAGAGTGTCCTTTCCTGGTGGCTTACACCTGTACCAGGCTGCTTGGCTGGTCTGAGAATGATTCTCAGCTGTCTTTACTGTTTACTCTTAGAGAGGGCAAGGCCTGGTGAATCGTGTCAGTTTCAGGGACTTCCTGAGGCTATTTTGAGTTATTTAACTTGCTATGTTAAGGATCTTCCCTGAAAGATAAAATGTTTCAATATTCAGGGAAAAAAAAAACCAAACCTGTTACACACCAGAAAACATTAGGTGTCTCTTATCTAGTTGCATAGAACTTGGAAAATATTCTCTAATAAAAAGCCAAAGGGTTGGCTTTTTCTAGGCCTTCTTTGGTCCAGGTCTGTATGACACCAAACTCTGACACTTCTTCAAACAGCAAACATCCCACAGTACACCCACATCTGGCTCTCCCAGGCACAGCTAGGATCTGTATGTCTTGCACATCAGTGACTGTATTTCAGTTGATTGCTGTGAGTATTCCTAACGTGTGGAGAGCACGGGAACATATAGGGGCTTCCATGAAAGGTTCTGAGACCCACAGCAGAAGTTCCCTCAGCTCATCCAGGACCCGGTCACTCTGCCTGGAAGAGGTCTCAGCAGGATTTCCACTTCACCAGGCCATGCCAGTAATGGAGACTAAAGGAAACTTTTCAATACAAAAATAACACAAATCTCTGAAGCTGCCCCAACCTCTGGGTGCTGAACCTTACTTATCTGTGTAGGGGCAGTTGGGGAACTTCAAACCATCACTGTGCCATTGATGTCCCAAGGAGGATGCAAACAGCCCCAAAGCTCCTCTCAGCTCCCCTGCTTCCCTCTGTGGGCCTGAAAGTGGTCTCTCCCCAGGGAGCAGAAACGTTTCCTTCAGCTGAGTCTCATTGTAGGCCTTTGATTTATAGACACTTCTAGATGCTAGGGTAAGTTTTCCTGGAGAGCTTTCTGAAAGTCAGCTCCCGCCCCAGGGGAGGGCTGCAGACTGGAGCAGCATTTGAAACACAACCCCAGCTGTTTTCCACTCTGCCAGTGGCCAGGTGTCTCACTTCCTCACTATCTACCCGTTGTTGCTTGTTGCAGCTAAAGAAAGGAAATTCTGGACCACTGTGAGATTACTAGACGTGATCCAGCTGGCCCCTTTGTACCTTCTTTCTTAGCCTTCATCCAAAATTTCTAAGCCCAGGCTTGCCATGTTGCTGCTTCCTGTAAACATTTCAGGGGAAGCCTGCCGGGCTCTGAGGAGTTTCAGAGTGCTTTGCCCCAGCTGTTGAGCCACACAGGCCGGGTTTATGGAGTCACTCATTCACTTTGACGGGTGTCTTGCAGCCTGCAGAGCCTGGCGGGAAGAAGGAGGGAAATATCCACATTTCAAGGTTGATTACCCAGCCTTTCTCCCCAAATGCCCATTCTAGGACATCGTAAAGCTCAGTGCGCTCCCTCCCCCCTCTCTTCCCTCCCCCTCTCTCTTCCCCCCTCTCTCTCCCTTCATCTCGCCTTAGAAAAACCCAAACATGGCCTGCTCTATTTGTTTATTTACAAACCCAAGTGGCCAATCCATTTCCAAGCCGATCAAGCCCCGCTCATTAAACTGCTCTGGTGACACACTGTGTGTTTTGATCATTTGCGACTTCGGTCATCAGGCTTCGGTCTCCTGAGAGGCTGATGCTGTGTCTTCCTGTTTAAAGGGCCTGTGTGCATGGAGTCAAAAGCTAGGACTCACTGACCCAGATCAGCTCTGCCTGCCGTGCTCTGTGGTTGGCAGCTTGCCTGAAGACCACAGCGAGGCTCCTGGGCTTTTTCAGAGCAGCAGCAGACAAGCTCATCCGGTGCTGGGGAGGCAGCGGCCTCAAGCAGATGCTGCCAAGCAAAGCACGGGCGGGCGGAATCCATGCCCAGCATTTCTCATGCTCACAGCGCAGGGACAGGAGCGCCTAGCTGGCGCAGGCTGCTTTTCTGTGTGACAAAACAACTCCCCTGTTCCCTAAGGACGAGGAAACAGCTGTGAGGAAGAAGATAATGTAGGTGCTTCTGTACACTACGGATGATACTGACAAACAGGGGGTATGGGAGAGCTCAAAAGGAAGACCATTCGAGGACCACTAAGAGTTACTGGAGGACTGAGGTAGGCATGTGGTAGTGTTGCTGGAGGACACAGCTCCCTTTGTCAGTTCCTGGTCTTATATAGAACTTTGGAAATGGACATGGGATGGGGTATGGGCATGGCGGGGAAGTAGAGAGGTGCCTCAGAGGGGAAGGGTGTTTGCTGCTTTTCCAGAGGACCTGAGTTTGGTTCTTAGCGCCCATGTGAGGTGTAGGGCTTGCAAGTGCCCGTATTTCCAGCTCCAGGGAATCTAGCACCCTTTTGTGGCTTCCTAGGGCATGCTCACTTTCACACATGTCTCTCTCACACACAGACAGACAGACAGACAGAGTATTTTAAACAGATACAGGAGGGAACCTGGAGCAGCTTACTGGGATGTCCTGGGTGACAAGAGAAGCAAGCTGGCACTCTCCACCTCAGTCTTGAGGATAAGTCAAGATGAGCAAGCAGAAGCATTAGGCTTCCTGAGAAGAAAACCAAGCAGACAGGCCCTGCCATGAAAACCTTAGAACTTCTGCCTTAGAACTTGCTGCACTTTGTGGGGACAGAAATACCTATGTCATTGTTAACGGGACAGTTGTTCCTTTCCTTCCTTATCTTGTCCTCCTGGAAGCCGAGTTTTCATCTCCGGCTTAGCCAGTCTTCCTCGGGTTGCAAGGAGGACTTCCTCTTTGATGCTGCTATCTACACGACGAGAGTTGCGTTAACCCCCGACTGTGGAATTTGTGCTGGAGGATGCTGACCAGATATACATGTGTCCCAAATAGAGTCTGGGAGGCAGAAGTCTGCGGAGGGCTTTTCATGCATGCCTTTCTTCCTGCCTGGTGTCTGCTGTCCTAGGAGTGAGCAGAGGAGATTACAATAGACATGAACAACAGAAGATCTCGTCTACACTTCGTGGGTGGCTCCCAGAAGATAGAAAATCTACAGTGATGCCCAAGGGAGATCAGGGGTGTTATTGTTACTTTCTGTTACTGTGATAAAACAGTGTCCAAGACAACTTACAAAGGGGACAAATGGATTTGGTCCTGTGGTTCCAAAGGGGTAAGGGTCTTTCCCTGGCAGGGAAGATGGCTGCAAGCTTCAGGCACAGAAAGTGAAGCAGAAGCTGAGGGCCAGCATCCTGAACTGCAAAGACAGAGAGGAGAGAGCAAACGCGAAATGGCACAAGTCTGTAAGCTCTAGCTGGCTTCCAGTGACAAACCTCTCCAACACGGCCTTCTAAGCCTCCTGAAACAGCACTCAAGTGTTCAAATGTCTAAGACTACAGGGAACATCTCATTTAAAACACCACAAGGACTGTCCAGCTGGGAGATGTGGAGACAGCGAAAATGTTCTGGTAAGAGTAAGTAGCAACAGAAGAACCCCTGATGCTCCACCATGCCCTCTACTGGCCAGATGGTGTGGAGGTTGGCATTTTCTTTAGGATGAACTGCCCTGCAAGAGGAGAGTGAAGGTATAGAAGACACTTAGTAGACCATGGTAATCACAGAAATTGAGCCACATACTCAGGGACCGGTGTTTTACTGTTCCATCTGGAGCTGTGCATAGAATGTAATAGCTTAGAAAGTTTGAAGGTTTTTATGGTAGATTGCAAGGCACTAAAAATAATATTTTAATCAAATAATAAAAACCTGAACTATCACAATGTAAAGCTGATCTATATAAAGTATTTCAACAACCATATGACAATGTAAGCCAATCTATAGAGAAAGAACATGGTTCATGACCACAAAGTTGATAGAAGAAGAATATTAATAAAATTGGGAAATAGTTTTCATCTCTCAACTCAGTGAAATACAAGTTGAGACAATACTACATTAGTTCTTTCAATAAATGTGGCAGTAAGTAGAATGAATAAGAAACAAAGTCGATGTGAGGATTCAGAAGATAGGTAGCATAAATAGAGTAATTTAAAAAAATCTTTCTGGAGACTGGTTTGCAAAATTTTCAAAATTCCTCAAAACTTTGCCCTGTGGCTTGATGAGAAATCCAGTGTCTATGAATTTATCCCAAGATAGAACATCTATTTAGGAGCAGATATATGCATTATTTATGTAATTATTTATAAAAACAAAGATGTTAAAGATAATAGTAATGGTAATAATCAGGTAAGGTAAGAAGGAAGGCACAAACATAGACAGGTTGAACAAAAGAATGGGAGACCTAAGTAGAAAGTACAGTAGAAAATCAGATAAACATTAAGGTTCTGTACACACAGAGTACACAGGCTCTCCAGCCATTCCACCATGCTGTGTGACATCAGGGAAAGAGGCATGGCAGCTAGTGAAGAAACGGCTATGTATGGAATCTTCTCATGCGCTTCTTTGGATGGCTCACAGAAGCACATTGAGAGAAATTGTGAGCTGTGGAGGGGAGTGGATTATAAATGGTTTTCATTTTCTCCATCTTATTTATATATACTTTCCAAATGTTCTATAACAAACCTGTATTGCGTTTTTTGAGTCTTTGAAACCATCTGTTGAATCGCCCCCCCCCACATCTCAACTCTTCCCTCAGAAAATAAAGACATACGTGAAGTTTTGTTGGAGTGCTCATTTAAGCTACGCAAGTAAAACTGGAAGATTTGTAAATAATCTGACTTTCTGAAAAGGAGAGAAGAGTTAGATAAATTGTTACATTGTTACAATAGATAAATTGTTGTTCTGAAACCACAGTAACAAGTCCTACTCTAGATGGGCTTTTAACTCTTCCTATCAGTTAGTGCAAATTGTCTGAATGAATGTATTTTGGCCAGTCAACCAAGCAGCAACATGATAACCAACCAATCAACAGTCTGCATGAAAACCAACCAATCAGAAAAGAACTCAGTCTGACAGCTATGTGTCTAAATACCAATTAATAACAGTTCCTCTAAAGTAATCTCAGGTCTAGAGTTGGCGTCAATCTATATGTGCTCCTGAATTCTGCCAATCCTGGACTCCATGCATGCCCAGCGCATATTTAACACCCTCATTGTCCTGCTCAGTGAGATCTACATCACTCTCCTTACTGTAGTAAGCAAAATGGTGTATGTATCCTTTTCTATGTTAAGGGATAGATTTAGGCACATAAATGTCTACCTGTCTATGTACACTGAAGGGTCCATAAACATTCTATTAGGTGACCTTCATTCATTAAAAATTCTATTTTGGTTGTCAGGATGTCTCAGTCTAAACCTGGCAACCTGAGTTGGGTCCCCAAGACCCACATGGTAGAAGGAGAGAACTGACTCCTGCAATTGTTCTCTGAGCTGTACATACATGCATTTGTACACATGTGCACACACATGCTTGCATGTAAAAATGCAAATAAATGTACTAATATTTAAAGATTAAAATATATTTTCCGGACCTGGGAAGATAATTGTTAGTGAAATATTTATAGCCCAGTCAGTAAAGTGCTTGCCCTATAAGCACAAAGACCTGAGCTTGACCCTCAGAATTCATGTTTTTTATAAAAGTGTGTGTGTGTGTGTGGTGCACATTTGTCATCCCAGAGCTAGAAAAATAGAGATAGGTCCAACCCTGGGACTTGCTGGTCAGCCAACCAAATTTGATTCTGACCCCTGTGCTCCAGGCCCAGGAGAGTCCCTATCTCAAAAAATGAGGAATGCCATCTGAGGCTGACACACTTTCACACTCACACATACATGCATGTAAACACAATTCTGTTTTCAAGGATCATACAATGAGGGAGAAAGGTTTCCAAAGTATATTGCTGAATCTAAAACTGCATTGTACAATTTTAAGAGACAGTGATGAAAGAGAGAGAGAGAAGAGATACTAAACGGTTAAAAAGATAAATATGTGTTGTGGGTTAGTACATAGATTCTTGTTCTCTTCTCTATCATGCACACCTAAAATGACCAATTTACATTTTTAAAATATTTTTACACTTTTATTTGTGTGTACATATGGTGTATATGTGCGTGTTCATGTGTGTGTCTCTGTATGTGCATGCATGTGCATGTGTGAGTGTGTGCATGTGTGTACATGTGTGTGCATGTGTGTGTATGCATGTGTGAGTGTGTGCGCATGTGTGAGTGTGTGTGCGTGTGTATGCATGTATGAGTGTGTGTGCATATGTGAGTGTGTGTGTGCATGTGTGAGTGTATATGTGCATATGTGAGTGTGTGTGTGTATGTGTAGGTGTTGGTACCTGTGCCATGCATGTGCCTGTGACAACATCTTTCTCTGTTGCTTTCCAGCTTGGTGTTTTGAGACATTCTCTCATGGAGCCACAGCCTCACCAGATGTTCACACTGATTGGCCAGCAATCTTCTGTGTCCCCCCCAGTGCTAGGACTACACGTATGCACTGCTGTGTGTGATTCTTTACGTGGGTGTTAGGAATTGAACTCTGATCCTACACAGCAAATACTTTATTTACTGCATTATTTCCCAGCCCTCGGGTTTTATGAAGGAGGAACTGATTCTTCAAAACAAAACAAAAAACTTGGTTTAGCATTATTGCACTAAATCAGTTAACTGTATTCTCTGGAGAGTTGAGGTCGCTTTATGGGTCCTTGGACAAATCTTTCAATGATAATAGAAAATGAAACCAAGGTCTCCATTCAACAAATGCTGAGTGTTTCTGTGCGCCAGACACCGTATTGACACTCAGGCAGGTACAAAAAGATTAGTTCCATTTTAGTGATGTAGGAATTTCTTGAAAACTGTGGAAAAGATTATTTTCATTGTGTTTTATAAAAAGAAAAAGAGTCAAGGATATGTTTGGTAGAGCCAGGTATTGTGCTGTAGGAGGGTGGGTCCGTGCTGAGACATCCCTTCCCCTGAGGTACCAGCCGTACATATAGTAAGGAGTAGAGTTTATTTAGGGCATGGAAAGGGGAGTTGGGAAGGGAGTATACACACACACACACACACACACACACACACACACACACACTAGGGAGGGCACTGCCAGGAACACATGAAGAAAGAGGGGAAGGGGAAGGAGGAGGGCAGGAAGAAAGGTCAGGAAGAGAAGAGAGAAAGAATAAGAGAGTAAGAGAGGGAGGAGGGGGCAAACAGTCCCTTTTATACTAAGCCAGGCCTACCTGGCTGTTGCCAGGTAACTGTTGGGCGGGGCCTAGAAGGAATGCTAGCATCTGTAAACTACGCTGCTGATCATATAAAATTGTGCTATTTCCTTCTATCATGCTCACGGCTAGTTTTTAGAGGAGACCATCAATGTGACAGGTAAAGGCAAGATAGTTTTTGTGAGAGAGGACTAAGGGTAATTAATCGTGGCTCCCTGTCCTCTTCTCCCGCTCAGGGTAACCAGCCTGAGCCAGCCAGAGCAGGTGGGTGAAGTGCAGTCTCTTGGTTGGACGTGAGTCCATAGATAAAGATCCCAGGAACCACTTCTGAGAATTAGTTCCGTTTATTGCGGGGTGAGAGGGTATTTAGGCTCCTGGGGAATGGGCAAGGTCTTTGAAGCAATGTTTGTATGGCTGTGTACCATTGCTGGGGCGGGGTGTTGGAAGGCACTTCATCTGTATACTCAGGGGCTGGGGGTGGGGTCTACCTTGTAAGGCCAAACAAGGAGAGAATCTGGATAGCTCTCAGGGTAATAAATTCCTGCTAGGGTTGATAGTGGGGCAGCCGGCTTCATGGCGCCAGGTTTGGAGACAGGGAGATAGCTAACTCCCGCTGTCCTGTCTTTGAGGTTTCTGGGATTGACAATGTCTCTACCCTTCCTCCGAGTCCCTGAGCCATTACGGTCCCACAATGAATGACCTGTGACGTGTGCAAAACCAGAGAGCATCCCGGACTGGGTGTGGGGAGCAGAAGGGGCCTGTGAAGGTGTCCTGCTGTAGATCTCTTTAATCTGGAGCGGGAAGAGCTTTAGCATTGTTCTTTTGTTAATTAAAAAAAGAAAAAAAGCGTCAGTATCTTAACTGCATTGATTTTAGCTGGCTAGAACTGCCAACATGACCAGTGTCCTGGAGCCTGCACTTCTCTGCTTCCTGATTCATGCAAACAGCTGATTGACTACTGTGAGCAGGCACAATGGTTAATCTCATGTGTGTGGAAGGTGTTTGTTTTTTGTCTTACTTTTGTTTTCATGATCAAACACTGAGGCTGTCCTCGGCTCCCCACTGCTGACCGTGTACTGTTGATGGTTTGTCTTCATGCCTTTTTCTTAGATTTAATAAAGTAGAAGAAAGCACACAGTTGTCTTCCAAAATGACTTGAAAGAACGACTTGGTAAAATGATAATCATTGAGGTTTGGGGGTTTCTGCTTCAAGAACTTCTCCTGGTGCCCACACATCCTGCTGGATCCAGAATTCAAGCTGGTGGTGGTCCCATGGCAGGACTATGAAAAGAGGGTACTTTTCATACACTAAGATGTGTGAGTGATTAATCAGACTTTTGGGAGAGTTAGTCAGTAAATGGAGCTTGTAACATTAACAGTCACACCTCAGTCTGGAATAATCCACAGGAGTTTATTGTATTCTTTCAACCATTGACCTATTGTGTTCTCATTTTAATCCTGCCAGCTGTGGACAAATGTCCAGTTTCTACAGCTGGGGAAACTGAGGCCCCGAATCCTCGTTCTTACCTAAAGACTTTACAATGGACCAAGTGCACTAGTTTGCTTATTTCTCATTAACTCAGAAGCCACTCATTTCAGGTATGTGTCATGTCTACAATCCCAGCACCAGGGGAGGCTGAGGCAGGAGGATCACCTGGAATTTGAGGCCAGCCTGGATGACGTAGTGGCTAGAAAAAAAGAAGCCCTATCTCAATAACCAAGCACACGCAAAATCCATATTGTCCTGAAGATGTTGTAATAGCAATATAGAAAAAAATAGGAGTCATTCATTTAAAGGAAATAACGTGTTTCTTAATAAAAAAGGTCTGATTCAAGTAAATTGTAATCTGTTTTATTCTGAGTGAGGAAAGGCTAAAACCTCAAGTGGGTTTTGCAGAGTGGATTCCTTTTCTATTTTTTTAATGATATATTCATTAAGTTTATATTTGTGCAGAAACATGAAATACAGACAAGGGCGAGGAAAGATAGAAATGTCTGGGCAGTTCAGAATTCAGCTCTAACTATGCTCACAGCAGGCATGGGAGTGAGGAGCAGAGATGTACCACAGGCCTTTGCCATCCTCCTGAAAGCAGGGCTTGAGAGGAGGCAAGCACCAGCTGGAGAGAGCGGATGCCAAGGAGAGAGCGGATGCCAAGGAGAGAGTCTTCCCCTTGACCACGTCTTAGAACAACACACAGCAAATGTCCCTTAGAGTAAAGCATGAAGGGGCGGGTTTTGTAATTACTTTTAAGTCATAAAATACATCCCATGATTGTAACAAAATTCTGGACAGTCAACCAGTTGTCTAGTAGGTAGAGAAAAAAAAATCAGGAAGCGATTAAATGGAAAGCTCTAATGAATGTGTGTGTCTGTTGTACTGAAATAAGTCTCCTGCCTCAGTAACTGGGTTTTCATCCTAGAGGAAGGTTATCCCGGGTGTTTAGAAGGAGAGCCCTCCCTGGGAGCAGAAAACAGACATTTTACACATTTGCTTGAACTGGATAAAGAGATAGGCGGGCTGAAAAGACTTGGACACTTTTTTTCCCTGCAGCTCTGATTATTGGTATTATGTTTTATAAAAAAAGAAGAGGAAGCCAGGGAAATGTTGGGTAGAGGAGCGGTATGGTGAGGTGCAAGGTGGTGCCTCTGGGGCCCATGCTGAGGCATCCCTTCCCTCTGAGGTACCAGCCACAGGATGAGTATAGTATAGAACAGAGTTTATTTAGGGCATGGGGAGAGTTGAGGGGGTAGTAGAGACAGAGAGAGAGAGAGAGAGAGAGAGAGAGAGAGAGAGAGAGAGAGAGAG
>NC_034590.1:168498671-168514388 GCF_900095145.1 Mus pahari
CTCTCTCTCTCTCTCTCTCTCTCTCTCTCTCTCTCTCTCTCTCTCTCTCTCTCTGTGTGTGTGTGTGTGTGTGTGTGTGTGTGTTTTTAAAGAAACCAAAATTCTCACTACAGAGTTCTATACACAGTTTCCTTCTTATGTCAGGCTACCTTTTCCAATAATGGAATTCAATCATGTCTTGGTGAATGATCTAACTACGAATTTGCCAAATACCAAGCTACTTCTTGAAGTTATTTTACCCAGTGACAGTTTGCCACATAAACAATTTGCCATATTGATGAAAGTTGCCCAGGCTTCAAACTCTGTCATAAAATTATTTCAGTAATATTCCTTAACTTTCAGATAATAAAAACACACATGGTGAGCCAAATAAGTAAGAAGGTAGCTTATGTAACCACACTAGGGATCCAATCCTAAAATTCCTGATTCTGACTTAGAAAGTGATAAGTATAAATGTAGGCTTGGTACCAATCTGCAGACTCAAAGTGAAGAAAGAAAGCTACTGATGATGTACCTCTAAAGAGACAGCAGCACGGCCCAGAGCACCAGCAGCTCAAACTTACCTCAGTCACAAGCTTAAAATGTTAAGGAAAAATTTAGAAGGATTAAAAAAAAAAAACCACCAAAAAGGGAAACACCAAGAGACAAGAATAACCACATCACCTAAGAAACTAAGGATATGACTCAAAAAATAGAAAAAAAAAACACCCTAAAGCATTGATTTGTGTTTGAAACAATAAGAGAATGCATCTCAAACGTTCGATTGAACGTAGGCTGGAGAGATGACTCCGTGGTTGAGAGCGTTCGCTGCTTTGTGCTAGGCTCCAATTCAGTTCCCAGCATCCATCCATGTTTGTCAGCTCACAGCTGCATCCAGGGGCTCCAGCATCCTTTGTGGATGGCACAAAGGCACCTTCGCACATCACACATTCCCTGTCTCTATGGTTTATCACAAGCAACAAAAGATCAGGAAGGTATCCCTGTAGACACAAAAGTCCCCAGTAGAATATTAAGCTGTAGGTGTCCTTTGAATTTTGATATTAAATATATTAATCAGGTGACAAAAACCATCACAAGCATGACCACTGATTCTCCAGCCATTCTGTTGCTGCACTGACAACAAAAGTTGTCAAGGGACACTTGAGAAACATCTCCTGAGTCATAGTCTCTGAGGGGACAATCATGCACAGTGTGAGTTGCTACAGCACTAGTCTCATATGCTTTCTCATCCTGACACAGCCTGGGGTCATCTAGGAAGAGAGCCTTGATAGGTGATGTCTAGCTTAGACTGGCCTGTGGACAGCAGAGGAACTCTCCTACTTGACGTGGGAGGGCCGGGTCACTGTGGGTACCATCCTTCAGCAAGAGATCTTAGGCTGTACCAGCAGCATCTCTCTGCGGTCTCTGCATTTGAACCCCTGGTTGAGTTTCCTCCATGACGCCCTTCTACGATGGGCTATGACCTGGGGAATATAAGCCACTTAAATCTTTTTCTCTTATAAGTTGCTTTTGACCAGAGTGTTTTATCACAACAACAGAAAGGAAACCAGAACAAAAGCCAAGATGAAGACGACCCCCATGGGAGATGGATCTAAACTTTACAATTAGATAAGGAAAAAGGTTGCAGTAGATATTCAGACCTGTTCAACAGCATCCTCACCTGACTCGGGCTTGATGCACCTCAGCAGCTCCTCATAACCTATAGGAAACTCTTGATCATAGCCTTCTAGGCAGGTCCCCTCCAGCTGCCTGCCTGCCCAGTTCTCCAGTCTCCCTCATGTTCTAACAATTCCATTTCTGCTTGCCCCTCCCTTTCCTGCTTTCTGTGGCCTCTCTGTGAGGACGGTCCTTCCTTTATTCTTCCTTCACTCTTATGGCTGTGCTCCTGTTTCTATTTCTGCTCAGTGTTATTTTATCAGGGTGGCCTAATATAAAATCTCCTTGACAGCCAAGTATGCACTTGAAGTCCCAGTTGCTCAAGGGGCTGCCGTAGAAGATCCCTCAAGCCCAGGAGGTTGAGGCCAGCTTGGGTAACATGTTAAGGCCCTTAATTACCCCCAAACAACCCACCCATCAATCAACCAAATAACCAAACAACCCATTAGCCAAGCAAATGGACAATCGCACATGCTATCACTCCTGGAAAATAGAATTCTGTCTTTGTTCTTGTTTTATTCATCTTTCTGACTAGAATGTCAGCTCTACAGAAGATAAAAATCACACTTGAAACCAACTACTTTTTCCTGACCCAGAACAGACACTTCGTGGATGCTTGTTGAGCGAATCAAAGAATAAGCTCATCTTTGAGAACGGACCGATCCTTCGTTTAAAGAACCTGCTTGAGTGGATATTTCAGTAATGAGAAAGTCCTGCAAGATGTCCCTGTGGAACGGGATCTTCTGAGACGAGTCTCCTGCCAGCCACTCTCCGTTCGCTGGCCAGTGGACAGAAGATTATTTTCCTACTTCAGATGGCCCCACCTGATCAATGAAGGCTTGACTCCAGAAGGTGTCCCCTGCAGAGACGAGAAGGTCTATAGCAAGCTGACTAGGAAGAGGCTGGGGAGGAATAACTCATCGTATGAAATTTGACATAAGACAAATCTGTATGAGGAGATGCCTGGGCCAGCATACATGGACCAGTATCCTCGGGAACTGCATCTGTTGTTCAAGTCGGTATCTTCTTAGGGAGGCCTGGATCTAAGTGACACTTTAAAGACAACCGCGTTAATCCCTAGAATCACCTCAGAGGACAGGATGAAAGGGATCCCATTATTCTTGTAACCTGTGCCCCAGGCAACCTCGGCTGCTCTTTTTGCTTCCTCTGAACTTCTGCCATTGAAGGAAAGCTAATTAGGAGTCGGAAAGAGGTTAAAGTTCCCTCAAAGACACACTTTCAAACTTCGAACGGGGGAGAAGTCTTCCAGGCTTGGCAATCAGATGTAGTTTTGATAGTCATTAAGGTGACCTCAAGTTCACCTTCAAGCAAGATCCTGAGAAAATTGGTGTAAGACTCAATCTATTGTTCACTCATTGAATTTAAAGAAAAGTGGGGGCAGGGATCTAGACACTGCTGCCTGGCCTGGGTAAGTCATTAAGGCAGCTGCTCTCTCTTTGAGGACTTGTAGGGTCTAAGGATCCTTAAATCCGAGTTCTGAATCTATACATATATGTAGTTTCCTGTAATTATTGCACATCCTGGAATACTAGTTTAAATGAAAAGATTTTTGGAAAATGCATGTGACATGTTGACCAATGCTCACCTAATGTTGAAAGACCCCCGTTTCCAGGGAGACCCTCGCTCCGGTCCCAGGATGAGACGATGCCCCAATAACTCGAGAGAAACCATTCTTGATGCAATATGTATGAGGTTTAATCGGGAAAAATCAACATGTTGAGGATGAGCTCATAGGAGATCGACCCTTAAGCAGTTTCAATTGAGGGCTTTTAAAGGAAAGGGGGGGGGAGTTCACAAAGAATGGGAAGCTGAGTAAACATTTCAGTCTCTTACTGAAGAGTTACAGACTATCCTTGGTAAACATTCTTGGTGGGGATCTGAGTAAACATCATAAAAGTGGGGATGATGCATTGCAGCCCATCTCCTACGGAAGGGTGACAGTCTTATCTTTGGCAAACATTTTTAGTCCCTTACACAAAGAGGCGCCAGGGTGAGTTTAAGATGAGCCAGTTCCAGAGGTCATCGGTAACTCAGGCTGAAGGCGAAAGAACAAAGAACTCTTTGCTGGGCTTTTGTTTCTAGGGGTCTAAGAAACAAATTGAGTTGGAGTCTTACAATGTCACTTTCCAAATATTGTGTTTTACGGGGACTATAGGCCTACAGGATTGGTGAGACACTGAGCCCTTTGCCATTAAAAATTGCCTCATACCGAGCCTAGCTTCAGGAAGGAAGGCTGTGGAGAAAACCTAGTGGGTGAAGCATTCGGTGCATAGGCATGAGAACCCGAGTTCAGATCCCGACACCCACCCCGAGTGGGTAAAGACACGGACCACCAGAGGGAGCTGGCTAACTAGACTCGCTGAATCAGCAAGCTCTGAGTCTAAGTGAGCAGTCCTACCTCAGAACATGAAGTAGGCAGCAACTGGCATTGACCTCTGACTTCCACACACACGTAGGCATACATGCACACGGATGTCTGCATATATGAAAATGTGTATGCTCTCATGCAGGCACCACACACACATGTGCAGAAGAAATCACTGTACTCATGTTGGGTTTTGCTGCCATTCTTTGTGAAGAGGGTGGGCCGGTGCTGTCAGAACCGGACCCGAGGAAAATCACCCCTTCCCTGTAGGCCTTCATTCCTGCTCCTTCTGGTCACTCCGGGATCCCTCACTCCGTGCCTTCTGTTTCTGTAAGACCTATCCCCGTGGTCTCACATGACTACCGAGCATAAGATGGCGACTTCCAGTCTGGCATCTCCACTTCCCTTTTCTCTGTACCACTTCCTCTCTTTGGGAGGAGGGGACACTTTTAATCTTTTAATGTGACCGTGTCACTGGCCTTTCAGCCTCCGGAATGAAGTTGATCTCAGATTGAACTGTAAGTGAATTCCTAATGGATCAGAGGGTACATTACGAGTACTCAAAAGTCCCCAAATGGCTCCTTGGGTGGCAAGAATGGATGTGCCAGACGGAAGGTACAAATATGTATCTACAGAATGCGGCTGGGGGATTTCTTGTCAGACATAAACCAACAGAGCCATATATTGCTGAGCAAGGGTGGAGGCCCATCGGACAGCCTTCTTAGGAGCTGCCACTGACTGGTCACACTATCAGATGCCACCCATCCCCATCACTCCAGCTTCTTCCCTTCAGTTGTCCAACACACCCGGCTGCCCATGTTGCTTGTCTGTGTGGGGAATATGCACGGCTAGTGTGAGCAGGTACCTCCTGGAGGTCTTGGGATAGTTTTTTAATATTGAAAACATATAGCAAACACCGTGGCTACACAATGGTGTGAGACAAAGTGCACCGATCCGTCACCTCTGTAAACCCTAGAGGTGTCTGAGGCTGGCAGAGAACAGATATCCCAATGAAACTGGTCCGCAGTGATCCACGTGGGTACTCTGATGATGGCTGTCATGTGGTCAGTAATTACAGAACGTAAAAACTTCTATACTTCTCACTACCACGGGTTGAACGCTTTCCCTCTTATAGACGTAGTGAAGCCCTATATACCCCTCAAGTTGTAGTCTCCCTCCTTCTTGTAGATACAGTCATCAAAGAGGGAGTTAGTCAAGCTAAACTTAAGTCACATTTGTATAAGGTGGGCTCACAATCCAATATGACTGTGTCCCTATAACGAGCGAGAAATTCGAACAGGGACACTGAGAGGAGATACAGTGTGAAGATGCAGGCACGACTGGAGTGATGTCGCAACCCAGGGAACAGCTAGGGCTGCAGAAACTAGAACAGGCAATGAAGAATCCTTCCCTAAAGACCCCAGGGACACGGCTTCTGAGACCTTGATTTGAACTTCTATCCTCCAGAACGATGCACAGTTTGTGGTAATTTGTTATAGCCGCTCTAGAAAGCTCAAACATAGCCTTAAGAAGGCGTGGTCTAATGGGTCCACACTGCGGTGTATCCTACCTGGGATTAGATCCCAAAGGGATGGAGGAGGAGGAAGAGGAATTGCTGTCAGTGAACATGAAGTCCTACCCCCAGTATTCCTGGGCTGAAGTAACAAAATACCTTAGACTTGGCAATGTGTAAACAAAATGAAATTGGGCCTACAGTTCTGGGGCCTGTGGCATGTAAGGCCAAGGCATCAGCAGACTCAGAACTTCCTGAAGGTCCACTCTTTATCGACCAGTCTCTGTGCCGTCACATGGGCAAAGGACCAGCAAGCTTCCTTGGACCTCTTTTATGAAGACACTAATCCTAGTGATGAGGGCTCCGCTCCACATAGGACTCACCTTTGGCCACCAAGTAGAGGATGAGGCTTCACTGTGTGAACAGCAGGGACTATCGAATTAAAGTCTCCTCTCCTCAGTCAGGGAACCAACATCACCTTTAGAACATCGAATTAAAGTCTCAGAGCATAGAACCCATCCATATTTCTAGTTACCACGGTCAAATGAGAAAAGCAAACAAGAAATCAATACTCTAAGTTTAATATGTTTCTATTTTTCCCTTTAATTAATTAATTAATACTATTTGATTAATACTAAAGTCTTTGATAGTGACAGATAGCAAGAGAGTGAAGCTGACAGGGAGGGCAGTCATGAGGGTTGGGTGCTGGGGAAACTATTGCATACTATAGTTTGTCTTGGAGAACAATGTCTACAGCAAAGCAGGGAGAGGGGGAGGAGGAGGGGAAAAGGGAGAGAGATGACAGTCCTACTGCCTACTTCTTGGTGAGTCTCCTGTTGTGGAACTCTGTCCTCCAGGCAAGGCATAGTTACTGCCATCTTAAAGACAAACAGCTGTGGTTACCACACGTAACCCTCACAAGATTTAGTCACACACCCCCTTGGGGGAAATGTGGAGGGCTCATGAGTCAGGGGCATGGGGCTCCTTCCTTTCTTGAGTAGAGTAGTTGAGGGTTGTTGGAGGTGGAGCTGCACCTAAGCTGCATGTGCACCAATTAGTTAAGCCGTCGCTTTGATCTGACGTTGGCGCCCCGTCTGAGGAGAGCAGATGCCTGTTAACACCACCCCAGGGAAAGAAATGCCACGCTTGGCAGCCAAACTGGAGCACAAAACCAGAGATGAATCTGGGAGAAGCGGCATCACCTTAGCCATGGACGAAGAGACAGTTTGGAGCGGTGCACTTCCTCAATGAGATCCACAGATGACACAGGCATGTCCCCAGCCTAACCAACAGACTACAGAACACCCTGAAATCTTGGCACGCAGCAGGAGTTAGACAGGAGAGTGAGCAGGCTGTGACGGCAGTTGTGTGGCTTTATGATTCTCAGCCCAGGCCCAGCTATCTGCCCCAAAAGAACTTGCCTGCTTAAGGGAGGGCTTAGAAGGACACATGGACGTTGTTTGCTGTGCTGTAGCTGTGCTGGCTTCTGGGTTGCCAGAAAGTCTGGGAGGAAGAGAGGGTGAAGTGTAAGCATACACTGCTTCTCCTCATGCCTGGTGTGGGATGGAAGCAAGAGTCCAGATCCGATCTGTGTGAAATACTTCTTCCCAGGACCCCAAACCTTGGAACCCATGGGAAGAATAAGACAGATATGAGGAGAAAGTGAGGAAGATGTGATTTCCGACCCCCCTCAGGGCTGACCTTTAATACAAAGGGAAAGAAAATCTATGGCACAGCGTGCAGGCACACTTTAACAATCCACAGGAAACTGAGCAAACAGAAGGCTTTTATTTCGTGTTGTTTTGGGGTTTTAATTTTTATTTTGTTGTTTGAGACAGGGTCTCACTATGTAGCCCTGGCTCTCTTGAAACTCAGAGATCTGCCTGCCTCTGCCTCCCAAGTGCTAGGACTAATAATGGTGTGTGCCACACTATACCCAGTAGGCAATATGTGTAGAGGTCAAAGGACAGCTTGTGAAAGTTGGTTCTCTCCTTCTACCTTGTGGGTCTTGGGGATTGAACTCAGGTCATCAGCCTTGGCAGCAATCGCCATTACCAGCTGGGCCATCTCACTGGTCCAGAAAAGCACTTTAAACAAGACATCAGAGAGCCTTGCCTGTGAGTCTGTGGGTCATGGAGTCAGGGGGTCAGGGGTCACTCTGAGCACTGCACTCGAAGTAGAGAAAATGAGTAATGTAACTCTCCCTCCTGGAGACAAGAACTGTTTCATTTGAGGTGCCAGGAGAGAAGTCTGTCTGTGACACACTGACTCAGAAGCTGTTGGGGATGCTCGGTCATCACTGGCTCAGGTCCTCACTGGTATCAGTGACAGGAGGGCGATGGAGGTGGCACAGGAGTGAATAAGGAAACTACATACATGAAGGGTGATGTTTGATGCCAGTCTCCAATGAGCCTGGGGACTGGAGAACTAAGAAAGATGTTGGTTTGGAAGAACCCTTAGGGCTGGTATGAGAACTCAGTGGTTTTGCCGAGCCCCACGGTGGGACATGATCTTCGTGAAGCAGAAAAGGTTCTGGCAGATCTGAATGACAGACTAGCCTGTAAATTGGGGTTTGAAAAGGCTAATACAATAAAAGAGGATGTGTGTGCACTCTGTGTGCATGTTCTTATGGGCCTATGTGACACATGCGTGACATGGCTTGCAGGAGGTGGCTAGGGAACAATTTTGGATAAGGATCTTTGCTCTCTATGTTACTTGAAGTGGGGCCTCTTGGTTGTTTGCCCCCGTGTGGACCAAGCTAGCTGCCTGTCAGGCTTCCAGGGACTCTCCCGTCTCTACTTCCAATCTTTGCCACAGAGTGATGGCATTACCAACATGCTAACGTCCCCAGGTTAATGTTGGTTTGGGGGATCCAAACACAGATCACACTTGAACAAAAACTACCCACTGAGCCATCTCCCCACCCCATACCTTCATTTACGAAGTCTAACCCACATATATACACTATGTAACTGCTCTGTTACTCAAGCCAGACATCTATCATCATCCTTGTTTTTGTTTTTTTCTTTCCTTCAGTCCTTCCTCCCACATATTAGACAACCCCACAGAAAGGCTAGAAAGCAAGCTCTGTCAGTAACGTGTTTGGTACAAGTCCTGGTTGGTATTTTTGGTCAGCTTGACGTGAACCAGAGTCATCTGGAAAAGGGAACCTCAGTCAAGAAGATGCCCCCATCAGATGCCTCTCGGTAAATCTGTATGGCATTATCTCACTTAGTGATTGATGTGGGAGGGCCCAGCCCATTGTGGGTAGCACCACACACAGTGATTGGGCCCTCCCTCATAAATTACTAATTAAGAAAATGCCCTACAGCCAGATCTTACAGAGGTATTTTCTCAGTTGAGGCTCCCTCCTCTCTGATGGCTCTAGCATTTGTCAAGTTGCCACAGAACTAGCCAGTACAGGTGCAAGCCCTCCCCTGCAGTGCTAACCCTCAGGTGTGCACCTGCCAGAGACAACTCAGGGAAGAGGAGCGGAGAATATGGCCTGGCACTGGGCACAAGCAGTTTGCGCTCTTCTAGCTTCACTCACAGCAGATCTGTTATTTCCATTTGAGTTCTGAGCCTCTACCTGCAGAGATTTAGGGAAAGTTTGTAACCAGTGCACTTCCTTAAACCTTCAAATAATCAAAGCAGCCAGCAAGATCAGACAATCCTGTTTGTTATATGTTTACAAAAGGCCAAGTTGCAAAGTAGCACAAAGCACTCACTGCAACTTTCTCCCTTTAGTTTTCAGTCAAACTGCTTGCTTTGGGCTGAGAGCAACCTTGGCTAGCAGAGTAGGGCCTGACAGGTGTCAGTCATCCAGCTTCTCCTCCTGATGAGTTCATCAATTCAGTAGACTGCCTCCTTTGCCTCATTTTAGAAAGATTAGGGGCTAAACCCATGAATACATACTGAATTGGTTGAGAGCCCCCAGAAATGGACACAATTGCTACGTGGTTTGCTACATGATAATGGCTGTTTGTTCTGATGTAGTTAAGAATTATGTAGGTGTCATGATAATACTTTGCTGCAGATTTTCATTGTCTTTCACTGGTGGATGGGATTGCTGGGAGAAAAGGCTGAAGTTCTTTGTTGACTATAAGGAGAGATTTAACCTTCCTTTGTACCGAGGTGTGTCCAACTATGCAAGGAACAGTCTAGCTGAGTAATTCTACAATCATTGCTGCCACAGGGCTTAGATTACTCAATAACTGCAAAACTAGTGGAATATTTATGAATTTCTGTGCTCGAAATCCATATGATGAGAATCTAAAAATAATATAATATATTTAGATGACTTAGGTGTGCACAGATATTGAGTTAAAGATATTACCTTGATTCTAGGAGTTATAGATTACTATTTCATGCAGCAACTTGCCTTTACATTTCAGAAACTGATGTGAATATAATGTTTCTTGTCAGGAGTCTCAAGTTGGAATTTTACAATGAGGTTTACTTGCTGAAGTCTTAAATTGTAAGGGCCAGCACTCTGAAGGAAAGTGGATGTTTCGGCCACAAAAATTGATTAAAGAGAAATTTCCGAGAAGGAAACCTATTGATAGAAATGATGTAGTTGAAGATTTAAAAATGTGGGCAAGAGACTTTTTAATGTTCTCAGCCTACATGATTAATACTTGAGAGCCAAATTTAGGGGCATTCCACCCAGAAAGAATTATGTTATCCAATTTCTGCTCGCCTAAGTAGCAAGCTCATTAAAAATGAATGAAGTAATCAGGCAATCTCTGTGTGCGCGTGCGAGTCTCGTTAATGTTTCACTAGACAGCAGCAGGAGAAACTGATGTTGCAGTGCCTAGGAAACACCAAGGCTGCTATAATTCCACAGGAAAGAAATGAACTTCAAACAAAGCTGCTTGATAACCTTCCAGTAAACACGGCTGGGAACAGAAAAGGCAAAGGTGTCTCAAGACGAATCCACTACACACTTTGAAAACACGGATGAAATAAGGCCATTCCTGGCTCACTGTGATGATACAATGAGACAAACTTAAATATGACTTTGGGGGTCTCAGGTCTCAAAGAAATGATTGTACTGTCACTAAAAGTTTGTTGGGGTTTGGCCTATTACTATGTGATGTGTTTATAAAAAAGATAAAGAGAGGGGGCTATGTTCTATGCCTTGACGGGCATCCCCTCCCCCTGAGGGACCAGCCACACCATGGTATAGTATAGAAAAGAGTTTATTAAGGGAATGGGGAGGGGAGTTAAGAGGGTAGTAGAGGCAGAGAAAGACAGAAGAGAGAGAGAGAGAGAGAGAGAAAGGAAAGAGGAGGAGGAGGAGGAGAGGCTGGCCATGAGCACATGTGTGTGTGTGGGGGGGGGGGAATAGGGAGAAGGCGGGAGCACGAAGGGAAGGGGAGGAGCAAGTGAGCAAGGAGGGGACAAGCAGCCCCTTTTATAGTGGGTCAGGTCTACCCAGCTGTTGCCAGGTAACTGTGGGGCAGAGCTTAGACGGTTTGTATTGTAGCACTATGTATTGTAATGCTAGATTCTTTTTTTTTTTTTAATTCTTTTATTATTCTTTTTTAAGAAACAGTCCCGGGATAGGGGACTAGGGGAGGAGAAGAGGGGAAGTGAGACTCCAGACCCACAACCCCTCCCCACCCACCCCTTTCCCCCTTATATATTTATAATTTATATACAAGCCCCGGGGATAATACATATACAAGTCAAGGAGAACTCCCTCAGCGGGGTGGGGGCAATTCAGGCTCCTTCTCCCCGCCCTCCCAGACCCAGGCTCCTCTGCTCTTCAGGGAAGCCCTTCTTGAGAAGGTGGTCCTACCCTTTCCCAAGGCTTTGGCATCAGAGCAGAGCATCTAGTGGAGGAGCCTGCTTGTAGAGATCAATGTGCTGAGTTCGGAATACTCCACTGTAGGTGGAAGGTGGTGCCTTGAGACGGGAATTGAGACCAGAGAAGGGCCTTCCAGATGGAGGGACTCACATGATGACCCTGGACCCCCAAGGTTGCTGCTCAGCTTTCAGTGATTCTGGAAAGGCTTTAGTTCTACTGGATGCAGCTCTGCTCGCCCGAAGCTAGGGGCGAAGGGCCTGGCAGGGGAAGATAAGACCAGAGCAGCAGGAGCAGGTGGGGGCCACACAGCTAGGTTGGGGGGGGGCTGGAGAGCAGGACCCATAGGCAACAGAGAAAGACAGGGTGGAGCTGGCGGCAGGGAACCAAAGCTCAGCACTGGCAGCTGTGAAGCATCTGCTCCTTAGGGCCACTCTGGCCACCAGGCTGCCGAGGAGTAGAGTGAAAATCTGAAGGGGATAGCAGATCCTGGTGTACGTGAAGCAAGGGTGGGTCAGGCAAAAGGTCTAGGCCTAGGAGTGACTCCTCTAGATTGCAAGCTTTTGTTGTACAAACCTTATTCCTAGATTTAAAACGATTGGTTAAATAAAACTGGCGACAGCCGATTACTGGAGGGAGTAGACGTAGGTGGGTTTGGAGGAGGAGAGAGGAGAGGAGGAGGAAGAACGGGGAGAGAAAGGAAGCCTCCAGGAGAGGCAACAGACCCGTGTGCATGTGGCCAGGGGTACACTGCTGCGAAGGTAGCTGGGCCAGCAGTTAGAAGAGTAAATTAGGGGTTACCCCTGCCCCCTCGACCCCACCCTGCACCCCCCCACAGTGATTATCAAAGCCAAATTAAGTAACCATAGGCTGAGTCTCATTGATTTGTAACCTAGCCAAGGACAATGCTTGTACTACACACGTTCAAGCAGCCAGATCTTCCCTCCTAAGTTCTGTTTGAGGAGAGCCCCGTCTCTCAACAGTAGCAGGCTGACTTCCAATCTGGATACATCTCCGTTGGGAGCAGCGTCTTCTGTACATCTCAGGGTGTTTAGCAGCCACCACCCACTGGATGCCAGTCACAGTGCCTACCTAGTCTTGGCAACCAACAGTGCCTCCCCATCCATTAGCCAGTGTCTCCTGGCCTTCCCACCCCATGCTGCTGAAAGGTGTCACTCCCGTTACAGCAAGTACCAGGAGGATACAAACGGCCCATTTCCAGTCAGACCAAGGACCTCCCCACAACATAAAACACAAGGATTAACTTGCAATTATTTGGTCAATTTAGACTTCGCAGACAATTAAACTAGTTAATTCAGATCAGAATTTCTTCTTTGGGATTTGACTTATCAGGACCAGAATCTAAATTAACTCAATTAGTGAACCAGCTGCGAGTTCGTAATTCTAACGTGAAGCTTCTAGTTCAGGAGGACCTCAAGCTCGATAGTCGGGTTTGACAAAGCAGAAGGGGCAGCATCATCTGCTTAATGGTGCTTGAGCTCTCTCTCTCTCTCTCTCTCTCTCTCTCTCTCTCTCTCTCGCTCTCTCTCACACACACACACACACACACACACACACACACACACCAAGGCTCCTTCCTTCCTACTGGCTTTGATTCGGATATGCCTCCTTTCTTTCAATGTGAGTCTCCTCCTGAAGTGTCTGTGAAAAGTGCCATGGTTTAGAGTCAGATAAAACTGTTTGGACTCTCCACTTACCATCCTCTCCTGGGGAGGGGGTGGGGCAGAAGACTTGCGTTAAAGTAATGGATGAGGAGGGATGTTCTGTTTTTCAATGCAGGATGAGCCTTTGCGAGCATAGCTCAACATAGAATGTTTTGCATGCATGAGTCCTTTTACTCAGTGCCTAGCATCACATAAACCAGGCAAGGTGCTGTACACACACCTTAACCCCAAGCACTCGGAACAGGGAAGATCTAGAATCAAGAGTTCGAGAACTTCCTCATCTGTGTAATGAGTTCAGCATTAGCCTAGGCTATGTAAGAGCCTGTCTCCAACGAACAAACTTATACAGACCATAAAAATACCCGATCCTCGATAATATCCTTGAGCCTCTGTGTGGGAGAAATTTACTATTGAGTATTCTTCTATTTGCTGCCAAATGAACCTTAATTTTCGAATGATGTAAGAATCTTTGATGGAAGAAGAAATGGCTGGTTGTCTCTATAATATCTACTGTCCTCTCTGTTTAAAAATTCTCGGTTATGTCTTTGGTAGCAATCGGTCTCGCCTTTGTAGCTATAGCTGATCTGAGATGTGAAGAAGAATGGATGAGATCTCGCTCAACAGGTCACTCACTCAGCCAGGGTGCGATGTAAAGGGTGGAACTCCAGCCATCATCCTTGAGTCCAAGTGACTTTAGAAATAGAAACTGCATGGGAAAGAAAGTAGATAGAGCATCTGTGATGCCAACACTGGTGGAGGCAGGGGCTGTGCCTGTGACGCCAACACCGGTGGAGGCAGGAGGATTTGAGTTTAAGACCAGCTTTGATGAGGTAGTGCATTCAAGATGCACCTAAGCTGGTGAGACCCAAACTCAGAAAAACCAGAGCAGGAAAGGGAGAGGGAGGGAGGAAGGGACAGACAAGGCTGTCCGTTTAGGGGCACATGATCCACAGGCAGGCAACAGGCTCAGGGACAGCCAGCTCCTGCTCCAGTTGTTGGGAAACCTGCATGAGGACCAAGCTACACATCTGCTACATATGTGCATGGGGTCCTAGGTCCAGTCCATGCTCGATCTTTGGTTGGTGGATCAGTCTTTGGGAGCTCTCAAGGGTCCAGGTTAATTGGCAACTTTTTATTTATTGCCATAATTATACTAAAAAAATTTTTTTTTTTGGAGCTGACTGAAAAAAAAAACAAGAAATAAAAACCATCATGACTTTTGCCAATGTGTGCCCAGGAGTGTCCAGGAAGACGAAAACTAGGTCACAGGACATATTCAGCCTCTACATGTCTACTGAGCCCAAACCCTGCTAGAGATTGTGTGTGTGTGTGTGTGTGTGTGTGTGTGTGTGTGAGAGAGAGAGAGAGAGAGAGAGAGAGAGAGAGAGAGAGAGAGAGAGGAAAAGTACAGGTCATTCCATAACCTAACTTTGTAGAACAAAATCATATTTATTAGCAGAAAATGATTTTTAAAAAATAAATCCAACAAAATGAAAATATAAAATACAAATCTACTGTGGGAAGCTAGCTAAGGTGCTGAATCTTTTATCCCATATGATTTTTATTTTCTTGTTCATATTTTTCATACATCCCATACGGTTTTTAGTTTGGAAAAAAATCACTCTATAATTTTTCTGTTATTGAAAAAGTCATTTGTGCAAGCAAGGAATTTAGAGCGACAGCTGTGGATTCTCTGCTTCCTGCAGCTCTTTCTCCTGATCACTGCACAGCTCCCCACTGTCCACGCGGCTCCTAACCATTGCACAGCTCCCCACTGTCCACGTGGCTCCCAACCACTGCGCAGCTCCCCACTGTCCACGTGGCTCCCAACCACTGCGCAGCTCCCCACTGTCCACGCGGCTCCCCACCACTGCGCAGCTCCCCACTGTCCACGCGGCTCCCAACCACTGCACAGCTCCCCACTGTCCACGTGGCTCCCCACCACTGCGCAGCCCCCTCTTCAACGTGGCTCCCCACCACTGCACAGCTTCCCACGCGGCTCCTGTCACAGGTCTGAGGCTGCAGCATACACTCTAAGAACAGGTCAATAGTTATTAATCAAGAAGTCCCTCCCTCTCAGTCACTGACTCGTTAAGTCAGCCTTAGGACCATCTATGAACAGCTTACTCCTTATGCCACGCTGACGCACATCGTGAGCAAGAAGCGTGGTTTGGGATGTTATAAGTATCATGGACCTTACTGAAAAGGAGGATTCAGGGTTCATGAGATGCCCGTTGCAGTGACTCCCACCCATCCTAACGCTGTGACCCTTTAATACGGTTCCTCATGCCGTGGTGACTCCCCAACCGTAAAATTATTTCTGTTGCTGCTTCATAACTGGAATTTTGCTAGTGTTATGAATTTTAATGTAAATATCTGATATGCAGGATGATCTTAGGAGACCCCTAGAAAGGGGTCATTGGATGCCAAAGAAGTCATGACCCACAGGCTGAGAACCATTGGCTTAGTAGTGTATACAGCCCTAGCAAGCCTGCTGAACGCACATAAAAGTAGAAGAGAACCAATCTCCACATGTGCACTGTGGCATGCACAGGCACACACCCTGTAATGATGAGAAATAATTCTTTTAAGAATCCAAAACCTCCTTTTTTTTTGCACCGCTGCACTGCCGGGGAAAGAGCGGACTGGTGAGGGGACCCGCAGCTGG
>NC_034590.1:168514399-168521763 GCF_900095145.1 Mus pahari
AAATAAAAAACTTTATGGGAGGAATGAGAAGCAGAAGGGCAAACGCCCCTAACATTGAAGGACGTGGGTGTCAGCCGTGTCGAGAAACATGTAGCCAAACCTTGCCATGTGCCGAAGGTCTTGTCTGCATTACGACTCAGCCCTTAGGAGGTAGACAGACATGGGGTAGTTTGGTACCACGAGACTCCCATTCATTTCTGGTTACACACACACACCTTTGTAGTAACCCACTTGGCAGCCAACTTCTTTCACCTACTATGCGTACACATCCCTCTCCACATGTTGCGTGAAGCTTTCATGCTGCTACCCGTGCTCTGAGAACAGGCCCTGCTGCCAGCCCTACCCAGATTCCCTTGAACCCATGGATAACACACACACACACACACACACACACACACACACACACACACACCACACAGTTGTTCAATTTCAACTTGCCTTTTGACACACTTGCTGGGCCCTACTTATTTCCCGCTTGGAAAAGTGTGCCCTTATCAATACTCTTAGCACCACACCTCTCCACCTGCCCTAAACTTTAGTTGATCAGTTACATCCAGTTCCTGCTAAACACTACGGACCACCAGTCTGCAGGAACAGCTTGTGTGGCCACTCCGTTTTGAGATCTAACATGGCTGCTCAACTTTTCTCCATCGGAAGAATGATGAGCTCTCCTCTCATCTCCTTGCACCCTTCTCTTGGCCCCCGGATCTGGACATCCTGCCTATTCCTTCCACCCAGTAATTGGCCCATGGCTTCTTTACTGACAGGTCAAGAATAATTGGGGAATAGGACCTTAACATCAGTACTGCCCCTACATCCACACAAGGCACCTAGCAACCTTAGAGCCCCTCTACCCCCTCATCTACATCAGGCTACAGTACCATCCCTCAATGGTAGTATGAATACCCTGGCAACAATCAAATCTAGTTTCTATCCCAGTGTACTAAGGCACAAAGACTAGGAAGGCAGAACTCAGTGTGTGTAAAGAAAGGTAAAAGTGTGCCCTCTCACTCCTTGGATAAATACTCATCTTATGCAAAACTGGATGTGCGTGTGATTAAAATCGGAAGGCATGTGTACAGCTGGAAAGTGATTATGTAACCTAAGCTACTTTCACTAAAGTAAAAACCACCCAAAGTCAACCTTTTCATAACCAGTTCGCCGTCTCTCGTACCCCATGAAAGGCAACTCCAGACAGTGCTCAGTGCTCTTGAACACCCTCACACACTTTGCCTGCTGTCTGTATCCACAGCATCCTTTTTTAATCTGTCCTATCACGTTGTTCAAAATGCCTTGCTTCTTTTGAGAATCCATGTGAATCATTATTTTCAATTCTTTGAACAAGAGGTCAAGAACCCGAGACACCCAGCCAACCACGGGGCATGCTCACAGTGCTGCAGCAGTTTGCTAGAGCAGCAAGCCAGCAGCCGAGGCCTCGGAACGTGGGGGAGAGGAGAAGACTATGCCATTGGGTTATGTGTCAGACAATGTGGAATTACGCTGAACACGCTCCTGTTTTGAATTCTTGCATCAGAACCAGAGGTCAGGAGAGGGTTGGTCACCAGAGACCCACTCAGAGTGACCTGGGTATCTCTGATTATTATAAAATGAAAAGTGATCTTGGGACCCTGCTTACTTCACCAAGTTAAGGAGTACATCTGGGACTCATCACAGTCTTGATGCAGAGCCAAATTCTGTCCACGGTTTTTTATAACGGACTCAGGATGAATTGTGTGAGTGTATGTCCATGTAGGCCCTAATCTCTATCTTTGTCACTGACAAAGGAGAATGACTGCAGGGGACATTTTCTCTCTCTCATGTCTTGCCAGAACTCGGGAGGATTCATCTCCCGCCCAGAATAACCAGTTGTTTACGTTGATAATTCTTTGAAAGCTCTTGAAGTGCTACAGGTCATTGTATCCCACGACTTTCTTCCTCCCTTCTTAATTAGGGAGATTACTACTTGAAAAATGAGCATGTTTTTATTGCAAGGGGAATTATAATAAATCTTATAAATTTAAACTAGGAATCAAAGCCCCACTGAGTTGGGAGGAAATCAAAGGACTATAAAATCTCTCTCATTCATTCTCCCCCCGGGCAGCCCGACTCTTCTGATGTCAGCCTAGGCCTGCATTCTTGTCATAATGGGCTGAACTCTGCAGACATGCAAAATGAAACATTGCTAATGATACATGCAATGCCAACGCTCACAAATATTTAATGTGTCATAGGGGAGGAGACTGTTGCTAAACAGCTTGGAGTTTATCAGCTTCTAGGACTGAGCATCTTAGAGAGTTGTGTCCAATTGAAGAAAAGTTTTCAAAACTCCCAATTAAAGGGTGATAGGAAACTTTCAGAATTCAATATGATGGAAATTAGAATTTCATATAAAAACGAGGACTGGTTCCTCCATGCAGCTGTAAACCTGCACATTTTCTTTCACTCCTTCCTAGAAATAAAAGAGAATTACTTCAGAGAGCAGTGGTCATTATCAATTCTATCTAGAGAAGTAATTACCCTACTAAATATCCTCATGATTGAATGTTTTACTTCAACCTCAGCAAAAAGATGCAATTGTTCTCTTACTGGAAGTACCGAATCGAGTAGTTCCTTAAAAAACACAGAAAAGCTTTCTGTGTAAATGCAAGAAAGGGGTGCATTGTAAACTTTCAGGGAATATTGAGAATGGCCAAGCTTGTGTCTTTCTCTAGACTCTAAAACATGGCTTGTCTGGTGGCCATTCCCTCCTACTAAAGAAGAGTGGAGAGAAGGCCATTGTTTCCAAATGAGTCGCTGGACACAGATGTCCAGCGGTGGGTTTTATTTCTTTAACTGCAAAGGCCAGAGCCTGGTTTCATTTCCTATTATATCTGTGACCAGTTAACAGTGTTTGAAAAATACCTTATTCCAAGAATGCACACCACATGCTCGATGTCATCTGAGGAAGAGACTAGTTCTTCCTGTCTCTACCAGCCGCCCAGAGCCATAATAAATAGCCTTGCTTGGCCAGCAGGGCCACTCTGTCTTCAGTGTAAGCTTGGCTCTGAAGTCTGACCTTGTGTGAGATCATTGACACTCTTTTTAAAAGAGATTTAGCTTTAGTTATGGACATGCATGTGTGACTGAGTAAGGCTGTGGGTACGTGAGTGCAGTTGCCTGTGAAGGCCAGAAGAGGCCTTGGATCCAATAGGGCTGGAATTACAGGCAGTTACAATTGCCTGAGATGGATGTTGGTCCATGATGATGGATGAAGAGGACTGAATCCGGGTCCTCTTAAGAAAGCTCTATGTCTCCAGCCATGTCTCCAGCTCCAAGATACATGATATTTGTTCACAAGGACCTGCTAAGGTCTCTCTTAGAAGCTATGGAAGATAGAGTCTACCTTTCAAGATTATATCAAGCCATGGAATTGTTTCCTGTGGGGGTGCTCCCTGAGTCACGCTGCCTCACGCTTTCCCTTCCTGGTGTAATGCTGGCTACATCACTAACTACCTAACCAATGGCGGACAGCTAGTCTGATAGCTGCGGTGTGTAGCCCAAGGCCAAATGGAAAGAGTGACCCCACTTTAATTTCTCACTGGATGCTGGCCAAGGAATGAGCATCTCACCCACTCCAACTTCTGTGACTGACATAATGAAGCACTTTCTGAGGCTCATTATGGAGAGAATCCTGTGCAGGATGCAGTGCACGCAAAGGCACACATGTGGGTTTTTTTTTTTTTTCACTACTGATTTAACAAGTTGTCATTTGCTTGTATATTTTTAAAAGCTGAAGTCATTTACTTCTGCGTAGTTTTAATTTTTTTCATGTATGTGTTGGGTGTGTGGATGTGTGTGGAATGTGTGTGTGTGTGTGTGTGTGTGTGTGTGTGTACATGACTATGTAATGTGTACAGAGGCCAGAGGAAGGCATCTTGTGTACTTTTCTATTATTCTCTACCCTATTTCTTTGAGGCAGACTCTCTCCCTGAACCTGGAGTTCAAGTTTCATCAGATAGGCTGGAAGCGAGTGAATTACAGTTCACAACCTGCCAGGGTTACAGGCAGATGCAGGGCTACACTGCCCAAGGTGGCACTGCTAGCTGAATTCTAGTCCTTGGCCTTACATAACAAGTGCTTTGAGCCACTGAGCCATAACTCCAGCCCCTTTATTTGGGTACTAGACTGGCCTCAGTCTTGCTACATAGCTGTGATTGATCTTGAACTCCTGACCCTCCTGACTCTTTATCCCAAGTGCTGGGATTACAGCTGTGTACCACCATACCGGGATAAGCTGCTATTTATAATAATGATAGTTCCACTCCATTATATTTATCTCATCCCATCTATATCGTATAGACAAGTACGTTTAATTGTCATGGCCTTCTTAAGAAGAAATCACCCTGACTTTTAGAGAGTAATGATAATAAATACGGCATCAAATTTTACATTTTCTGGCAGTTCATATAGTATTTATAAAGTTACCATTCTGGGGGAGGGGGTCCAGAGATGACACAATAGTTAAGAGGACATACTGCTCCCCCAGAGGACTGGGGTTCAGTTCCAAGCACCCACATCAGGAGGCTCACAAATGCCTGTAACTCCAGCGGATCTTAGGCTCTCCAATAGCCTTTGATGGCACCTCTACTATGTGCACATAACCACACACACATATGCATAATCAGAAGAATCAATTGGTATCTTATCATGGTAAGCATTCTGGAAAACACTCATGGGTACATACATTGTCTAGGGTGTCTCTTCCAAGTACCAGATTTTACTTGTTCATCCTGCCCCAAGAAGAACCTTAAAAGAAATGCCACCTTGCTCTGTTCTCTGGGATACTCTGCCACACCCTTCACTACATAGTTAGAGAAGGATTGCTTTTGGGCATTTGGGGTACACACACAGACAGACACACAGACACACATTCATTTTAATAGGTTGTCAGTGTGATTTTTCAGCCACACGACTCTGCATCCCAGAATACATCACATCTTTTTCCAGTCCTTTGACCACACCCGTAAGCATTGGGACACACTGGAAGAACCCTTCCCTAGAACTGAATGTGCACAATGAAGTCTGCCTTCAGGAGTGTTTGATGAATGCTGAGTGGACCAATTAGTCAACAGTGACCCATGAAGTTAGACAAAAGTGTTTCCGGAGTTTTAATTTCCACTTTTCTTTCATGGAACAAAGGAAATGAAGTGCGGATGTCCTGGCCAACCTGGCAGGCAGCAGCTCTGACCACGGGACTCATGTTGGAGATACTTGTCGGCACTGTGATTTATTTTCATTGCCCGTTGAGCTAATGTTGTGTCCTTCAGCTTACCATGGTGGTGTATTTCAGAGAATAATGCAAGGTGATGTGTTTTCCAGGGCTCCTCTCAGGGCAGAATACAGACATATAATCTGGTACTTGGAAGAGACGTCCTGGACAATTTATGCACCCAGGAATCAGGATTGGCTTATTCATGATTTCTCGGGGAAGCCATGCATTTAAAGAGTCAATTACTGTGACTGGTGATAAAATGCTGCCGCCAGCAGAAAATGTTCTTTTACGAACGCTTTTAAAGGAATTCTTTCCCCATGCTCACATGCTATGTCTTTACTTTCAGAGGTGTGTCCTGGCTGCAGAAACATCTGGGGACACCAACACCTCCTCTGGAGTTGATGGGGTTGATTTTCTACTGGTTGGTGACAAGCACGAATGTTTTGTGACCTGAGTTGAGAGAACGAAGTCTTGCAGCTGGCCCTGTCTCCAGAGACCAGTGTGGGAGCACAAGATGGGTCTTTCATGTACACTGCAGAAGTTAACAGGATGACTCAGGGGCCTAGGGAGAGCACTCTCCTTCAGAGTCTGAATGGGAGGAAGATGAACGGCTGGTGAAGTCACACTGCAGATGATAATTCTCCCAGGCAGGTTATAAAAGTCTACTGACAAACTCTGCGAAGGGTGGGGGACAAGGACCTGGAAGGCAAAGCCATTTATCAGGGAAAACGTACCACTCCATGAAATGATACCCTGCCTGTGACACGCTGGTCTGTTCGTGAAGTGTGCCCTCCCGGTATGTGTGTGTGAGGACGCACATGTTTAATAAGGCAAGCTGGCTATACATTCAAGTGGATCAAGCCAAAAGTTCATGTCTTCCTGTTAATGAATCACAAGGATGGCTAATTAGTTCTTGTTTAAAGTAGGAGAGGGGGAAAATAACATTTATTTTGGACATATGTGGTGGGTACAGCTCATATCTTATTTTTTATGAATGCTATTGTACAGTCCATAAAGTAAATGTATACAATTCAGTTAAATTCTAAATCCCAATTTTAATATCCATATGCAAGCTTTGATTTTTTTTTTCAATAAAAGGTGACCATACTAAACAGCTAACTGCAAGATAGAAACTTAGATATGCCTTGGCTCCCAATGCAAGGACACATTCTTTCTTCTAAATGGGTAAAATGCTCAGATGGAATAGATACCACATAACAGACCAGGAGAAACACCCAGCTCTCTCTCCACCCTCCTCCTAAGCCAGCCTCACATTTTAAAATATGTAGAATATTAAAAAGGCAGATTATGCCTTTTCTAAATTCAATTAAGTAGTAATAGGGGAGGTTGAAGCCTTCAGGATCTGAGATAATGAATGGTACAGGGCAGCGTCTTTCAGCCTCAGGCAGCCATGCTAAATAAGAAGCTTTCATTCAACCTGGTAATGGGACGCATCCATCTCCCGTGTCTCTGAGCCCAGCCTTAAACTCTTCCTCAAGTGGAGAACATTATTAAACGCTCAAAGAAGACTGAAGTCACAGAAAGACATTTCCCTGGCTCATGATAAAATAGATTAATCAATGGAGACAATTTGTATGTTATCTTCAGAATGGGAATAGAGAGTGGCTTTAAACATTCTGAGTCCTCAGAGCCTACTTACAAATAATACTCATAGCGCTGCCTCCAAGTTCTTCATTAAAATGGCCCCGTAGGCACACAGGAGTGGTCCATATGTAAGCTATTTTATGTGCCCATCAACAAGCAGGTGTATAATAAATATATGCAAATGAGAAGACAAAAGATATTTACATAAAAACCATCAAATGTAAGAGATGCTTCTACATTTCACCAGCCCAGTTAGTCTAGCCTGTGGTATCTGTAATCTAATACATGTATGTGGTTATACTTAAAAATGTGTAGGAGAGGCAGCTCAGTGTGTATGACAGAGCCATTGCTGCTCTTCCAGAGGGTCCCCATTGTTCCCGGCACTCAGTCCCAGTAGCTCGAACCCCCCCCCCTCCCCTTATATCCCCCTTCCTTCCTTCCTTCCTTCCTTCCTTCCTTCCTTCCTTCCTTCCTTCCTTCCTTCCTTCCTTCCTTTCTCTCTCTCCTT
>NC_034590.1:168521823-168536469 GCF_900095145.1 Mus pahari
TTCCTTCCTTCCTTCCTTCCTTCCTTCCTTCCTTCCTTCCTTCCTTCCTTCCTTTCTCTCTCTCCTTCCCTCCCTTTTCTCTTTTTCCCTCCCTCCCTCTCTCCCTTCATCCCTCCCTCCCTCTCTCATAGTCTCTGACTCTCTTTCACTCTGGTTACACGACTACTCCCTGTCCCCTGCTCTCTCTCTACCTCTGTTTCCCAGTTCCCTAACTCTGGCCACATCCAGTCTGCTGGCTATGTTCAGTCTACTTTCTCTCTCTGCTCTGGATTTTTCCAGATGTTCTCCCTCCCCCTCTCCCCCCCCTTCCTCCTTTCCCCTCCCCTTCCCCTCTCCCTCTGCCTCCCCTTTCCCCTCCTCCTTTCCCCTTTCCCCTCCCTCCTCCCCTCCCGCTCCTCCTCCCCTTCTCTCTGCCTCCATGCATCTCCCCACAGAGCAATAAAAACCTTAATCATGTCATTGAGTGGTTGGGTGTGCAGTTTCTTTACTATATCCTCTTCGATACAGTAGTAGTTGTTTTAATTGGAGATTTCTCGATTACCTCTAACATCCTTTGATAGGGAATTGTGTTTTGCTGGGAAGTTACTGAGCCCTTTGCATGAATGGTTTGGGAGCCTGGGAGTAATTATAGGTTTTCACCAAGGGGCACCAGAGCTGAAACTTTAAGAGCTCTTGTTTTATATGTTATAAGACACTTTATGGCCCTAGGTGTGGCTGTGTTGTATGCTATCTGTTCTGCTTCTGTGTCCTTTAGAGTTTCCGTCTCTGACTTAAATGACAGGAGGTAAATAGTTACAGTTTGGATAGGAAGTCTCCCCCTCAGGGCTCAGCTTTTGGCCCCCAGCTGGCAGCACTATTTTGAGATGTTCTGGAAGTTTTAGGAGGTAGGACCTAACTAGAGAAAGTAGGCCACTGGAATTGGGTCATTGAGCCCCTGCCCTCTTTCCTGGTCTGCTGTGAGGGGATAGCCAGGATATTCTGATATCCTCCTAACTCCCACTCCTCATTCTGCCCATTCCACTGAGTCAGGAGACTCAGAATCCATCTTTCCTTCCTGAAGCTGTTCGTGACTTGAATTTTCTCCACAGCAAAAAGACCCTATCCAACACAGGGAAAGGGACAAGGCTCAGTGGGTAAAGCACTTGCTGTGTACACAGGAGAACCTGAGTTCAGAGCCCCAGAACTCATGTATAGCTGGATAGAGTAGCCCACACGTGCAATCACAGTCAGTGCTCCATGAGGAGAGTCCCAGGGCCTAACACTCCACTCACCTGCCGCAAGGAACTCTGTCTCAAATGAGGTGCAAGAACACCAACCACTAAAGTCCTCTTCCACGCGTCTCTGCAGCACACAAGTGCGTGCAGAGACATGTGTGCACATACACACCGAGAATCTTTTTCCACATGCTAACAAACTAGAGGGCATATTATTTCTTTTTTGTGCATGAATATGAAAACGCGCTGTGTGCTTTCTGACAGGTGGGTTGTGTGAGCCAGCTGGTGCACTGCTAAATGAGCTAGCTTTTAGTGCCAATGAGTTGGCTGAGGCAGCAGCATGAATTCATTTAATGGATGTGGACCAGAAAAGCCGTGAAGCGGTATTGTTATAACTTAATGGAACAAATTGTCAAGAAAATGTGGGTCAGGCCGGGTGAGACTTGGCAAACAGCAGGACGTCTCTGTGCTCACAAGCATCTCCCCCCACTAATCTGGACCCTCACTGAGCTCTTGGCTTCCTTGGCTGAAATGCAGAGGGACTCATCAAACTCGTCAAGGTCTAAGCTCACCGAGTTCAAATGTTTTGACTTTACTTCACTTGGCTCATAAAACTCTTCCCTGGGGGTCACACCGACTTAGCGGGCTGAAGAGACAGGATAGGAAACCTTTGCGACAGGGAAAGGATACAGAAGACTACCTAGAGTCAGGGTCTAGTATCGCCTCCCAGACGGACATAATCCTGTTACTGCGTCCAAGGCCACAGCCAGGCAGAGTGGCTCACAAGCATAACCACGGCACTCGGTGGCTGAGGCGGGAAGGCTGCTCTGGGTTCCAGGCCAGCTTGGGAAATGTAGCATAATCCTGTTTCAAAAGCCAAGGAAGAAAGAGAGGGGAAAGGGGGGGAGGGGAGAGAGGGGGGTGGGGATGGAAAGAAGGTATGGGAGGAAGAGAGAGAAAGAAGAAAAAACTGGTTTTAGCTAATCAGATGACACTTTTATATTCATATAAATCACTCACGAGAGGTTCATTCTAGACCAAAATTCCATGATTTTATTTTATAGTTGATTTTAATCTATGCTTTCTATGGCCTGGCCCTGAAACTTAATTTTTAACTTTTATATTCCGGGACCCTGTGGCCTACTCTGTGCCTGACCTGGGCCTGTCTGTCCTGTCTGTATGGGTACTGGAACCTCCTGGACTTTGGGCCCAGGACACCCAGGTTCTTCCAACTCTCTTTTTCAGTCACTGTGCTGTCAGCAGCCTCTTAGCCCTTTAGACATCCATTTGCTTATCTTCGCTTGGTGATGCTCTGCCTCAGGAGGTTAGACGAGTTGCAAGGGGGCTGGCTGCCCTTTCGTGCTGACCACTCTGCAGGTGATACAAGGTTAGTGTACAGAGCTTATACCTTCAAGTGCATTTCTTCTCTTTCCTTACCTTCCTGTCAGGGACAGACAACATACACATATCTTCTACATTCCTGTCAAAGTCAGCAATCTCAGCATTTGCATCATGGCAGGACCCCGACGCTGCCTGTTGCACAACACTAGAAATATCTTGTTTGGGTGACATTCATCTATTAAATGTTTTCTTTTCCCTCAAACTAATTCATCTATCTCTTCTTACAATGAGCTCACTCACCATCTCGTTCTTGGGAATATCATAACAAAAGCCCGCACAGCTTTCTTAGGCATAGATAGAGCATAGCTAGTGATTTTGTTCATGCTCTAGTCCTGTGAACCTCTCCAGGAGGAAGTGTGTTAGCATACCATGACTTATTTAAAAGGAAGTCTGCACATCTGGCAGCGGAAAGTTGCTGTGTGTTTGCTGAATTCCAAAGCCGAGATATGTTCTGTTTGCTTGCTGGTGAGCCCCACTGCAGGGTCTGGATATAAATGTTTATCGGACTATTAACTCCACTCTGGATTTTTAAAATCACTTCTTCTTTTTCAAATACAATTATCTTCCTGAGAACTTCAAGAATATCACTAATGTTTATTTATACTTTACTGAGTCTATCTTCAATTCCTTTGGACAGAAAAAAAATAATATCCAAATTACATTACTGCAGTTTGTTTTGGTTTTTGAAACAAGAGTATCACATGGTAATCCAGGCTGGCTTTGAACTTGTGATCCTCCTGCCTCTGTCTCTGGTGTGCTGGGATTATGACCCTCTCAGATGTTTGGTAATGATAAGCTCCATGTCTCCTGTCAGCTTTTCTCCTGTGCAGTAAAGTGTTACCCCAGGAAGCTTGGTTTAACTCAAATCCTGAACATTCCAAGAAAAAACTGGCCCTTGGGAGAATCAACTTCGGAGCCTTGGAACATCCTGCCCGAAAAGAATATAATGGAATGTCTCAGGCCTCAGGCCACTGCGGCGGCGTTTTGGCCTTTGGAGTCTAGAGACTGAGTGAAGCCAGTCATGCAAAAACCTCATCTATGTGACTGACTGCCAATAAAGACCCCTGGCTCAAGAGCTCAGATGAGTTCCCCCGACTGACAATAGTGTTAGGAGAGTTAAACCCTGTGCTTGCACTGAGAGAAGAAACTGGAAGCTTGGCATAACTTCAGCCATCTGCTTTGCCTCTGACACATTTTGATGTGTACTTTTAAATACATCCAACTTTAACCATGAGTATTAGAGGTTTCCTGAACCTCAAGTCTCTCTCATTAATTGGCTTGAATTGCTTTTGGTGACTTCCAAGGTATTACTGACTCTGTTCTAGTCATGTGCCTTGGGTCAAATGAACTTTATTTAGGTTCATGTTCTTAACTTATATGATGGGAATATAATTATCACAACCAATCCCTCTCCCATCATCATCATCATCATCATCATCATCATCATCATCATCATCATCATCTTGTTTTGTGGCTGATTTCTTCAAACTGAAGCATTCCCTACTAGAAGGCAGAGAGAAGTTCATAAGATTCAGGAAGCAAATGAAACTTACAGGACCCAGGGAGCTTCTAAAACTCAAAGATCCACAAGGCTCTTTCCTCAAGGTTATCTAAGCCAGTTGATGAGGAGTGGAGACTCTCGCTGAATCCTAGCCACCTGCAATTGTGCAGGGAGCTCTAAGATGCAGCTTTCATCATTCTTCACCCCTGCTGGAGTGGGCTGTCTGGTGATGCAGCTGCCTTGGAGTCACCAGGGCTCCTGTTAACACTAAAAAACTACGAGATGGTGGATTAGCTCATTGTAAGAGGTAGATGAAATAGTTTGAGGGGAAAGAAAACATTTAATAGATGAATGTCACCCAAACAAGATATTTCTAGTGTTGTGCAACAGGCAGCGTAACTCAACTTAAGTAGAATTGGTTTTGGGGTCTTGTGTCTGTACTCTATCTGGGATGAACTAAAAGTTGTTCAAATGTCCCCAGGAAAAGTCACACAGCATCTAATTTGCAGTGAAGTTGTGCTATCATGTTATTTTTAATGAGAATTATTATAGAAACGCCTGGAAAAAGCTAAGTGTCAGCACATAACACGTGCAGCAGCTTTGGTATTCAACCAAAGCCTGTTTCCTGTAGCTGTCTCTCTCGTGAGCTCCATGGCCTTCATCCCCAGGACAGAAATGAAGTTCAGTGTCTCTCTCCTCTCTTCTCTCTCTCTCTCTCTCTCTCTCTCTCTCTCTCTCTCTCTCTCTCTCTCACATCTATCTATCTATCTATCTATCTATCTATCTATCTATCTATCTATCTATCTATCTATCTATTTATCTGAAGTTATCTATCTATCATCTATCTATCTATCTATCTATCTATCTATCTATCTATCTATCTATCTATCTATCTATCTATCTATCTATCTGAAGTTATCTATCTACTATCTATCTATCTATCTATCTATCTATCTATCTATCTATCTATCTATCTATCTACCTCTAGACCAGGAACACTAATCTTATTAGAGCATAGAATCCTGTTCTGTCTTTTCAGCTCCTAGGACATTTTTTCTTTCTCTTGCTCTTCCCATCTCTACCCTAAAGATTTCCTGATGGAGAAAACATGTCATCAGCCATCTTTATCTTTGGCCACCCCTCGTCTTTATCATATATGGTACAACTCTTTCTTTCTCCATCTTTTTAAAAGTTACTTTTGTTTTCATTGAACGTCCATCCCTGGGATTTCTTCCCATTCCCGGGTCACTGGGCATCAGGTTTTTTTTTTTTGGCCTAACTCCTACATGTTCATGATGCTTCTAAGATTAGCCTTTTGTCACGGGTCCTTTCTTTTTAAAAGAAAAATATTCTTCATTTAATTTTGTTTTATTCTCTGCAGTTGTTTTTCCTAATTACAAAAGCAATGTGCAGTCAAAGTAAAACCCTTACGCATATTTATTCCTTAGAAGGGTGTGGGAAGCTAGGGGCCAGCAGCAGGCTGGGCCAGGGTGCCAGAGCGAGACTCCTGAACCACAAGCAGGAGGCAGAGTGAAGTCTGAGAATTATGCAAGACTTTTCATCTCAGAGCTTGTCCCTAGTGACATGCCTCCTCCAGCAAGGCCACACTTCCGAAGCCTACCCAAATAGCCACCAACCGGGAACCACATATTCAAAAATCTGAACCCGTGGGGGACATCTCACCCAGACCACTACACAATGCCTCATTGCATACCCTGACTGCCCTGAAACTCCCTCTGTAGACCAGGCTAGCCTGTATCCACAAAGAACTAACTTCCTTTGCCTCTTGAGTACAGGGATTAAAAGAGTGTCAACACATCCAGTAGAAAGAGCCTTCTTAAAATGGTAGTTTTATTTTTTTTCCCCTAAACTCCACACATATAAAAAGAGATAATGGCATTTGAACCCACGTATGGCAAGCTACATTTATAACACACATCTATTCTTTTACATGCTAGAATTCCACTCTCATGGAAATTGTCCCCACTCTCCCTTTGCGGAGATTTCTATGGGAGCTGTCAGATACACTTGTTCATTTGTTCAAAATGTTTATGGAGCGCTGTATCTGGTGGCTATCCCAGGTTCTGGAGGCTGAAATTAACAAAGGATTCTTGTGCTCATGAAGCTTCTGTTGTAACGAAGGGGGTCAGACATTAACAAAATGAGTAAAGTGTGTAATATGTCAGTTGAGGAGGTGCCATGGAAAAAAATTAAGCAGGGACATGAGCTGCTGTGGAGAACACCAAAATGAGAGAGAGAGGTAGGAAAGTGTTGCCAAGAGAGACGGAGAGAAGGAGATGCTATGTTCTACAACTGGGCCATTTCATCCAGAAGACTTTGGAGTCTGGATCAAAACAGAAAGTTTAAGCCAACAATGTGGAATGCTTTATTAGAAGCAGACTTTCTTAGTCAGTGCTCTGTTGCTCTGAAGGGACACCATGACCACAGCAACTCTTGTAAAGAAAACATTTCATTGGGGCTGGCTTACAGTTCAGAGGTTTAGTCCATGATGATTCATGGTGGGAAGTATAGCTGCATGCAGGTAGACATGGTGCTGCAGAAAGAGCCGAGAGTCTACATCCAGATCAGCAGGCAGGAGGGAGGGAGGGAGGGGGAAAGAGAGAGAGAGGGAGAGAGAGAGAGAGAGAGAGAGAGAGAGAGAGAGAGAGAGACTGGGAGACTGGCTTGAGCATTTGAACCCCCTCCAAACCCACTCCAGCGACACACTTAGTCCAACAAGGCCTAATCTTTGTCAAGTAGCACCACTCCCTTAATGAAAAAGCATTCAAATCTATGAGGCCGTGGGGACTATTCCTGTCCAAATCACCACACAGTTAGAGAACGAAGAATGTAGATTAGAGGGTAGCAGAAAAGAGATATGGTGGGGGTGGGGGAGAGGGAAGGAGAGAGGGCAGATCATCTTAGTCAGTCTGAAATATAATATTAAATAAAATGACCTGTGAGTTAAAGGCTTGTCCAATGTGTAAGATGTTGGCTACTTTAGAAAATTAGAGCTTGATGCTTCTAATTCCCAGAACACTGTATCTGCAATAATTCCTCTGACATACATTTGTTGCATGAATGGTAGACATGTAACTGGCATCCCCTGACTGGGATCATTAGGCAATGAGGCATCATTAGAAAAGAATGTTAGCCTGGCAGAGCACTATGAGAAAGAATGGCTGTAAGGCAATGTGGGGAAACAAAGACAAAATGGCTATCCCATAATACCCACACTTCCATTTAATGTATCCTGGGGAACAAGCAAAGTGATTTTTCCTCTCTTAGAGAGACTGTCTAATGTCAGGTCCGCAGAGAGTTTAAATATTAATTTAAATCATAGGAGTTTTTGGTGGTGGTGGTTTAATTTGTTTGTTGAGATAGGGTCTCAGCTACCTGGCTGACCTGGAACTCACAGAAATCCACCTGCTTCTGACTTCTAAATGCTGGGATTAAAGGTGTGTACTGTAATGGGGTAGGGGGAATTCATGCTAGGCTGAGTTAGCAAATCCTGATTGGATACATTAGTCAAACAATGAATTTTGATTGTTGGGCCTTGATGTTTTGTCTCAGGAATGAGACAGTGGCCAAATAATGGAATGGACCTTGGGGCTAGCTTTAGGAATGTAATCTACAGTTTAGCAGGGGGGAAGGAAAAGGTGTGTGTGGGGGGGAAGGTTAAAGCCGGTTGCTACCATGTTTGCCATGCTCTGGCCTGTTAGAGAGCCCTTCAGGCACCACTACGAATGGATCAACCGTATATAGTTTTTGATACCTAACCAACGTCTATAAAGGAATAGAAACTCCAAAAGAACATTAACTTTTTTTTTTTTTGAACTGTCAAAAATTGCAGTCAAAATTTCAAAATTCACACACACACACACACACACACACACACACACACACACACACACACACACACACACATACACACACACACAGAGGTTATGGGAGGGCAGTTCGGAAAGGAAGTGACTCCCCCCACCTCAAATACACAAATTAGGTGATTGCGTTGGAGAGTTTACAGCGGCAACTCCAATGTACCTCTTCTTCACGACTAAGAGTATTTGGTAACAGAGATATTAAAGGTTCCATCAGAACCCCCGAGATGCCAGAGCAAGCCATTGGCCTATACCGAGCCTATGGACTACAATTCCCAGAAGGCCTTGCAACACACCTGTGTCATCTCTGCGCGCCTCTTGGCCCAGGCAGTGAAAGCATGGCAGCTGCTGAGGCAGAGGTGGTTTCACCTCTGATGGTGGATACTGATCCAAACACTTCAGGAACAGCCGCGGCCTCTGAAGCCGCAGCGGTAGCGGAAGCAGCCAGGACTGAATCGCAAGCCCAGGTCTCCAAGGCCGCCCTGGCTGCTAAGCTCATGTCGCTGAGCGGCGTGTTCGCCGTGCACAAGCCCAAAGGGCCCACTTCAGCCGAGCTGCTGAACCGGCTGAAGGAGAAGCTGCTGGCAGGTACTGCCGCCTGGGTAGGGACCAGGCTGAGGAGTTCTCCGCGGCACTGGGATTTTTAGCTCTAGTCTTTCTTTTTTTTACTTTCTGACTTAATTTGCGCGTCTATGGCTCAAGATAGAAAGAGTGACCACCGAATTAATTCTGGACGAAAACCCAGGGCATCTTGGGCTTGGACTTACCCAAGTGCAGACTCTTAGTAGTCCTTTGAGCTTCTCACGGGAAGTATGGGTAGAGTTGGGGGACCAGTCTGCATACACGAGTTTCCACCCCGGTGGTTGCAGCCCAGTTCTCTGTAGTTTGATCCCTCCCAGGCTTTTTGTTTGGTTCTTGCGAATGAGTCCCACCAGAGGAAACGTAAGTTGCAAACTTAAAAGTTTATTTGAAAAGCATGTAGGCTGAGCTAGCTAGGACTTAGAAAGGACACCACTTTCACCTTTTAGTGGGCATGGTAATTCATCTTTATACAAATGCAGGTTCCTGATCCCACACTTTGAGACCGTGAAATTCTGAGGATCTGGGATGTATTTTGGAAATTGCGCTCTATTGCTCCAGATCCTGCTTTTTTTTTTTTTTCCCCCTAATGGAGTATCTTTTGAAGAACATTAAAATAGAAGATGGCCATTTTTCTAACCATTTTTCTTCTCGATCATTTGTAACAGCATTAAACAAAACTCTTTAGTTTTGTTTTGGGTGTGAATGTGTATGCAGTGTGTGTGTGTGTGTGTGTGTGTGTGTGTGTGTGTGTGTGTGAGAGTGTGTGTAGGTGATAGGTGATGTTGACCATCTTCAGACATGGCTTTCCATCTTGTGTGCTGAGCCAGAGTACCTCACTTGAACCTAGATCCTGCCAATTAGGCAAGTCTGCCTACTCAGCTTGTTCTAGGGACCCCCTAGCCCTGGGAATCAGGTAGCCTTCAGTGTCACCCTCGTGTTGATAGCGGTGCTGGAGGCCCAAACTCTGGTCCTCACAATTGCATGGTGAGCACTTTACCCTGTGTACAGTCCCCACAGAGCCTTTCTTTTACTGTATTCTCCTGTTAAGCTGCACCTGTGGAATTCTATAGGGACATAGGATGAACAGTGGTTCTCTTCCCTTAACTAGATTAGTTGATCTCTAGTTGAGCTTGTGATCTCTGCAGTTCTAGGTTCTCCAGAGCTTCAGCTTAGCTTGTCTTGTTACAGGTACAGAGAAACCTCACACTGCTCAGTGTCACCTGGAAGACTTAATCTATTTTTGTTTGTTTTGTGATAGGTTTGCCTTGAACTCACCCAGTGATCCTCCTGTCTCAGCTCCTGAATGTGAGACTTACAGATGGGCACCTCCATTCTGATTTAAATTTTGTGTTTTAGCCAGGAGCCAAACTATTCAGATAGAAACTTGCAAATTTAAATGTTTATTGAACAAATACACACATTCTTCCGGTTGCTAAACGCTGGTGTTATACCTGCTCATTTGTGATGAACGTTAAGCGTGGTGGTTAACGTTGATTGTCACCCCAACATCACCTAGAATTCCCAGTTTCAGTAAGGGCTAGGGAACGTCTCTATTGGGTTGGCTTGTGGGCATGTCTGTGAGGGATTGCTTTAATTAAGCTCATTGATAACAGGAAGACACAGCCTGCTGTGGGTGGCACCCTCCCCTAGACAGGGCGTTTGAACTGTGTGAGAACTGGAGCTGGGCACAAGCGCGCAAGCCTTCGTTCTCCGTCTGATCCTGACTGTGGATGTGGTGGCCAGCTCTCGAGCTCCACAGTGGTAGAGAGTAAGCTGGAATTCTGAGCTAAAATAAACTCTCGTGAGTCACCTTTTGAGGGTATTTTATTACAGAGTTAATGACACTGGAGCATCGGATTGTCTTTATATGCTGTTGTCTGTGAGGGTGTGTCATTTAGGGGACATTGAATTGAGGGAAGGGAAAGCATCAAAGGGAAGCATTGTGATGGGTTTTTGTTTGTTTGTTTTTTGTTTTTTTCCTTCACAGATGTGTTGCTTTTGTTTGGCCTGGTTTGTTCGTAAACTGGCTTTTTGGACCAAAGATTACGGTTCTTAGGGAAGCTTTTCATGGGATCAAAACGCTGAAGTTTCTTGGTTGCACTTTGTTGGGACTGATTGTTTCAAGGTGGTCACTAGGCTGTGATTCTGTATTCCTATCAGCTAAGTGAGCTTCCCCAGTGCCTGTGATTGGGTGATTCCGTATTCATATTAGCTAAGGGAGCTTCCCCGGTGCCTGTGATTGGGTGATTCTGTATTCCCTATTGGTGAACTCAGGCTTCCCCAATACCTGTGATTGGTCCATTCCATATTCCTATTAGCTAAGTGAGCATCCCCAGTGCCTGTGATTGGGTGATTCCGTATTCCCTATTGGTGAACTCAGGCTTCCCCAGTGCCTGTGATTGGGTGATTCCGTATTCCCTATTGGTGAACTCAGGCTTCCTCAGTGCCTGTGATTGGTTGATTCCGTATTCATATTAGCTAATCTAGCTTTCCCAGTCCTAGGCTAACCACCTGTCAGAATCGCCCTGCAAGATTCTTAAAGTAGTAATTCTGTCCTGTTCAGAATTCCTGACATACACTGATTTACTCAGCCAGGAGGCATAGCCTCTTTGCAAACATTACTTGCCCGTCCTTACATTGATTTCTCCTGTTGTAGAATCTCTTCTCCCCCGTGACTTTGAACCTTTCAAGCATGCTAGGTTTTTATAGGTAGAAAGGACTTTATATGGTCGTCCATAAACAGCCATCTGAGTATTCAAGAGTGAACACAATTTCAACAGTGTGAGTTAGAGACAAGATGATTGAATTTATGGAACCTTTATACTAAGGCATATCAAGTTGAAAATACGGAGTTCCCCAGTGTACTTCTGTAATTTCACTGACAGAGATCCATGATGCATTTTTATATATGTGAGTACACTGTTGTTGTCTTAGACACACCAGAAGGAGGCATTGCAGATGGTTGTGAGCCCCCATGTGGTTGCTGGGAATTGAACTCAGGCTCTCTGGAAGAGCAGTCAATGGTACTTACCTCTCAGTCGTCTCTCCATCACCCATCTGAATGTTTAATCTGGCTTCTGTTTCTGCCCTGCCCTCTTTTCATTCTGTCTCCTGGTGTCAATAGATTTAAAGTAGGTTTGATGGGCCGAGGGTCAGGGATTGCTGTGACAGGTGACATATAGCTCATCTGTAATGATGGAGTTTTGAGGTAAGAGGTGCTGGAATCCTCTTTCCCTTTTATTAAATGCTACAGAAGTCAAGTGGTAACAGCTCTGTGTTGACACTTAACCTCTTGTTGAGGTTAGCTTCTTTAACGAATTGAAAGTTTTGATCATGTGGACAACTAATAAAACTAGCTGAGGACTAGGTGTAGGTAGAAATAGCCTGTATGAGATGTACTCCCAATTAGTAGATGGCCAGGGAAGGACAGAAGAAATCACAGACATTTAGAGACTTTTAAAGTCTGAAGTTTTTTAACTAGCTGCATATGCCAAAGCTAACTTTTTTGTTACTTTCTAACTATTGAGATATCACTAGAAGTCACCCAGTTAACTTCAATATTGACTTAGTCCTTTGTTTTTCTTGGGGCTGGAAAGATGGCTCCCCAGATAAGGACATTGGCTTATATTCCAGAGGTCCCAGGTTCGATTCGCAACATCCACTTGGTGTCTCATTTCCATCTATAACTCTAGTCCCAGGACTCTGCTGCCCTCTTCTGGCCTCCTTGGACACTGCATGTACATGGTTTACAGGTGTACATGTAACCAGATTGTCCATACATATCTAGATATAGATAGATAGATCCACACACATATAGATGGATACATACATACATACATAACTGTTTCTCTTAAAATGAGTTCAGTTTCTATTTCACTAATTTTGAAATACTGTTCTTTTGTAATTTAGGAAGTCTTTCTTCGTGTGTGTGTGTGTGTGTGTGTGTGTTCACACTTGTGTGGAGACCAGGGGTCATTCCTCTGTCCACATTAATTTCTGAGACAAGGTGTTTCACTGGCCTGGAACTCACTGAGTAGATGTTACCAAGCCCCTGACTCAGTTCAGGGATTATAAATTCATGTCACCACCCCCAGCTTTTTCTTTAACATGGGTCCTGGGGATTGAACTCAGTTCCTCATGCTTGAGTGGCAAGCAGTTTACCAACTGAGCTATCTTCCTAGACTTGGCTATACAGTTTTGTTGTGTTTTGGGACAGGGTCTCAGCATATATCCTTGGCTATCCGGGGACTCACTATGCAGACCACCCTGGCCTCAAACTCATTGTTTAAAAGCGTGCACCACCACACTGAGCCCCCTGTACATCCTAAAATATGTTTTTGCTAGTTATGTGGTCATAGCCTTATAACTGTACGTTTTGTTTGTTTGTTTGAATAGGTTATCTTGTGCCCCATGCTCCTCCTGACTGTAATTACCTTTTTTTTTGTCCTGATTACTCCTGTAGAAGCTGGAATGCCTTCTCCAGAATGGAACAAGAGGCAAAAGCAGACATTGAAAGTCGGACACGGAGGGACGCTGGACAGTGCGGCGCAAGGTGTTCTGGGTAAGAGACGTGAGGGAAGTTTAATGACTCTCTCCTTCAATACCAGAAATGCTAGCTGAGCCCTGGTGCCTCACTGTACATTGGAGTGCTCTAGAAGTACTGTGGTTACAGTCTTTCCCCGAAGCCCTTGAATGGTGTAGGGCACAAGCACCACAGAGCACAGCACCACAGCACACAGTACCTCAGACCACACAGTACCACAGACCATCCAAAGTGGCAACACACAGCACCACAGAGCAACATAGCACACAGTACCACAACACCACAGCATCACAAAGCACCACAGACCATCCAAAGTGGCAGCACACAGCACCACAGAGCACACAGCACCACACAGCACCACAACACCACAGTACATAGCATCATAGCACACAGCACCACAGAGCAATATAGCACACAGTACCACAACCCCACAGCACCACAGAGCACACAGCACCACAGAGCAACATAGCACACAGTACCACAACACCACAGCACCACAGCACATAGTACCTCAGACCACACAGTACCACAGACCATCCAAAGCGGCAGCACACAGCATCACAGAGCACACAGCACCACAGAGCAACACAACACCACAGAGCACAGCACCACAGCACACAGCACCACAGAACAGAGCACATAGCACCACAGAGCAACAGCACACAGCACCACAGAGCACATGGCCCCATTGCCTCTCCTATGTGTGCAGGGAGCTTTGAGCGAAGATTTGATTCCTAGCAGAACAGTTAACACACCAGGAATGAAACTGTTGTGTTGTGAAAGGCTAGGGCATGCCTAGCATCTGTGGACTTGGATCACTGGAGCTACCCCACTCTTTCCTGGGTCATAATACTGGTTTGCTGTGCCTTGACTATGTGAATTACTGTCTTCTTGTAGGAATCTGGAATTCTGGCTCCCATACAGGCAGAGGATGCCAGGGGTCACTTTCCAACCTCAAATAAAACTTGGGAACTATGTTTCTGCTATATTTCTTGGAGAGAAAGATTGTATATACATTGTTGTATTCCATCATAGTTACTGAAAGAGTGAAGCAAATGTCTCCCCCTAAGCAGGAGGTAGAGGCTGAGGAAGGCTGCTCTCCAGTGTCCTGTGGTACAGTCCTACCATGCCAGGAAATCTTACTCAGGCACAAGTGGACTGTAAGTCATAAATCCTAGCTATTTGTGAGTCTTCGGCCGTGGGATAGTTGTGGGGGTACTGACAAGGTATAGCATACAGCTTTGAGGAGCTGCTATATCTAATCTAATCTCAGATTAATTTTCTTTAGATTATAACCTGGTATGACTTGAGAAGAAGCTGTTTGTTCTTCACAGAGATTTACTGGCTTAATTGCTTTTAGAGAAAAACTTGGTAGTATTGATTAAGAGGAGAAATTAATTTTTTTTTTGTTGTTGTTGTTGTTTTAAAATTATGGTAGAAGTTCTGAGGGTTGTGTTCTCCTGGGACTGCCTGGTGTGCTGTCCTGGGACTGCCTGGTGTGTTCTCCTGGGACTGCCTGGTGTG
>NC_034590.1:168536519-168545612 GCF_900095145.1 Mus pahari
TCCTGGGACTGCCTGGTGTGTTCTCCTGGGACTGCCTGGTGTGCTGTCCTGGGACTGCCTGGTGTGTTCTCCTGGGACTGACTGGTATGCTGTCCTGGAACTGACGCTGGGTTGTGCTGTCCTGGGACTGACACTGGGTTGTATTCTCCTGGCACTGACGCTGGGTTGTGCTGTCCTGGCGCTGACGCTGGTGAGCCGTCCTGTGGATCATGTGCTTTTGTCCTCTGTGTCCCCTGCTTCCCCTTCCCCTACCAGGGAGCATCAGATGGAGGCCGGGATGGTGTTGGCATTTCTTTTTCACCGAGTCACCGAGCTGGGGCTCTGTGCTTCTCAGCTGCCCCGTTATTCCTCTGTTCCTCGGTGACTTCCTGTGTTCTTTCTCCCACTTTGATTCTTCCCCATCCCGACTCTGCTCCTGCTTCATGTCACACGGGGCAGCGTTTCATCCGTCATAGTACTGCCAGTGCTCTGCCCATTTTACAGACCGTGTGCTCTGTAATAATGGTTCAGGTTCTGAGGCAGGGCTCTCAGCCTGCCTAATGCTCTGACCCTTTAATACTTTCTCACAGTGTGCTGATCCCAACCATAAGATTATTCCATTGCTACTTCATAACAGTAATTTTTCTACTCTTGTGGATAGTCATGTAAATGTCTGACATGCAGCTCATCTGATATACGACCCCTGTGAGAGAGTCATTTGACCCCAAAGGGGCCATGACCTACTGGTTGAGAACCTCTGGTCTAAGGTAACAAATAAGAATAAAATAAGAATTTTCATTCTAATACATATATATATATTATATATATATTATATATATAATATATATATATATATATATATATATATATATATATATTAACAGGAGAGCTTGCAAAAGGAACTAATATATCTGGAGGCAAGATTGGTTCCCTGGAGTTACATCATCTTCACCTCTGCTTCTCCAAGCATGCTATGCTGTGTCATGAGGGGGCAACCAGGGTTACAATTGCTCAGCAGATGATTTAGTAAGATTACCTGGAGTTTCCAGGTAAGCCCAGTGAGCCTCCTTAGAAGTGGAAGGGGCACAAGAAAGCCAGGACATGTGGCAGTGCTGGCTGCAGGGATGTGATCGTGTGATCGATGGCTTTGAAGGTGGAAGGGACCACAAGCTAAGAATGTGGGTAGCTGGTCCCTGGGAGCTGGAGAAGGTAAGATGTTAGCTTAGCTTGGGGATGTATTTAGCTGAGCTTCTCCCCAGGGCTGCAGAAGGAACACAGCCACACCTGGCCCTACAGTTCTTTTAAAATTGATACGAATCATGGCCATAGCCCATGGAAGCCTGCTTTAGATTTCTGACCTGAGAACTGTCTGTCAGGAGTGGTGGGGTGTCTTTAAAGGAAAGTTTGTTACTATAGCCATAGGAGACTAACTGACACTCTTATATCAGACCCTTAAGATGGAAACCAAGTTTCTACTTATCACTTTAACTAGATATGTTTAACTTTACAGGTTATAAAAACGCACAGTGAAAAGTTTCAGAAGTATTACAAACATAGCCGATAAATAAATATTTATGATTGCTACTTCTACCAAATGACCATTCTTAATTCTGTTTGCTGTATTTCTTAGTTCTGTTCACACTTATTTTTTACTTTATTTTGTGTCTCTGAGTGATGCCAGAGGAGGGTGTTGGATCCCCTGGAGATTAGGGTTATGGTTGGTTATAATCTGCCATGTGGGTGCCGGGAACTGAACCCCAGTCCTCTGGAAGAGCAGTCAGAGCTCTTAACCACAGAACCCGGCCCAGGCACGGAGCCACGTCTCCACCTCTCTCCAGGCCTGTTGTTCCAAAACTGAGCTCTGCTCGTGGTTTCCTGCTCTGGTTTACACTTAACAGAAGTATTTTCATGATAGTTTTAAAAACTTTGAAAACATGTTGTAAACAGTATTTTTTTTCTTATCTATGTGACGGCAAAAATTTGATTGTGTGATTGGTTCTCCAGCTGAGGCCACGGAGGTCGTTTCCAGAGCTCTGTTCAGATGGCCAGACTTCGCTAAGAGCATCTTTCCCAGTCGGCCTCTCAGGTGCTTTGCGTTACTAAGGAGATCTCTCCAACTGTGTGGCACCGCTAGCTCAGCGTGTTAGAGACTCAAGTAAACCCCAGCAAGAGCTCCCAAGTGTGGAAGCTGTGGATGGCAGCACAGTGCCCTCGCCTGTGGGCACCATGTGCAGACCCCTTATACCTAGAAACTAGTGTCCTGGTGGGTAATTGTGAGGAGACCCACTGTGTGCTCCATGTTTCCCAGGCCAGGCGCCTGCTTTCCTGTGACTGCAGCCCCTCTTGTCTCCTGTGCTGACTTTTCCAGGTTTGACTGAGATGTTCTCTTCTACTTCTCCATGTGAGGGCTGCCCTCTTAACGTTGGTGACATTCGTCTCCCTGTTAGGTCGTGGCTTGGACGGCTAGGCCAAGTCTTACTCGATTCTGCGCCTATACAATACATATAGAATAGACTTTTGCATGATCAATGATCAATGAGTGGGGTGTGGAGAGTCACCACTAAGTAAAAGTGTGTAGAATCCAGCCCTTGACTCTGCCGCCAGCCCTTCATAAAAAGCTGCTGTTTGGCAGGATCCCAGCTGTAGATATTCTCTCTAGATGCCACTGTTAGACGAGCGTTCTCCAAATTCTCCTTTCACTAACCACCCCACCTCTGGCCTTGTTTTTTCTTGAATACACAGTGAGAGGGCTTTTCTGGGTGGCTCTCAAGTGTCTCCTTGACAGTCCCTCACACTGGTCCACCTCGCTAGGCTGGGAACCACCTCCCGGTGCAGCATGCCGCTGAGTTAGAACCCCATGTCAGCCTGCCTGTCAGGTTGCTGAACCCACTGCCCCCACTCTGGTCCTGAGACTGTGTGCAGATGCTCCTCGAGAGCGAGAGTTTCTTCTTCACATGTGTCCTCACCAACTTACTGCATTTGCAGTGCTGATGGATGGAGCCTCCTTTGGCCTCAGACTTCAGGGTGTTCCTCTCATGACCTCTCCCAGCAGCTCCTCCATCTGTGCACATGGACACTTCTGTACACTGTCACATAACATGTAGCAGCATTCACCCATTAACTGGGGCAACATTTTCAAGCACTTTGATTTCTCCGTATCTGTTATCTGCTTCCCCCTGAGAATATTTAAGCTTCAAAGTCAGGAAATAGCTCTCCAGCCCTGTGTCATCCTCTCAGGACTACATATAGTAGCCCCTCAAAAACTATTGATTCCTTTACATGTGATTAGATTACATCACATCTTTGTTGCTCTCATACAAAGTTTCTGCCTCAGCAGCACCATTAGCAAGTGCTGCTATTTGAAGAATATCAAGCTCTTCAGAGCTACTGAAAGCAAACGACCTTTGATTTTAGTTCTCAAACAATTATGATTCTACTTAGAGATGGAGGATCTGTCCCAGTGGGTGTTATGGGAATTTGGAATAGACTTTATGAATGAGCTGAGGCTTAAGCTAGATTTTGAAGGTTAAGGTTGAATATTAAGGAGCTGGGACATAGGAATTGGGTTTGCCGTGAACTTTGTAGTGAGCACAGTGAGGGTTTCAGAAACAGTTACCAAGTGGTCCAAGCTTGAAAAGGAAGCCTGGGATGCAGATGTGCAGTGGCCAGGCTTTTATATAAAGAAATGATTACATACACTCTACCACCCCTGGTGAGCCATAGTGTGTACGGATAAGTAACGTCTGAATCAGGAAGACAGCAGTGGCTGTGCTGTGGTTGGCTGATCTGGGTTAAACCGGTTCTGTTGGCCCCCATTCCAGCTGTAGCCTTCTCTCTGTTGGGCTGATTAAACATGTTTCTCTCTTCTTGATTGTGTTCTGCGTGCTACTAATCATCTTTAATGGTTCGTTAGCTACGATGATGGCTTTTGCTTTGTTTAGCGATGAAGCCTGTCAGGGTTTCATCAGCCCGCTTGAACATGGCTAATTGTACCATGTATTTTCTTTATGGTATCCATATAAAATCCCAGTATGTCCTCTGAGACTGCTCTGAATCTTCATCCTCTAATTGGCTGGGTTGAGGCACTTGCTGTGTTTAATATTTGGGAACGGGAAGATATTCTTTTCTTCCTTTCCATATTCAGAATAACTTAGTTGTCTGACATCATCTAACTGGATTAATAGCGGCCCCAAATTCTGTTAAGTGTATATTCTCTCATCCTTGCACTTCATAGGCCAGTAAATTATGAATAAGATATGCAGATGTTTGACAAACCTCATTTTCAGAATACATTGTTAAAATATTTTTTTTCTTTCATAGTGGTTGGGATTGGAAGAGGAACAAAAATGCTGACCAGTATGTTGTCAGGGTCCAAGGTAAGACTGTGAGAATGCATTTCTTTCTTCTTTGATGTTTTTCTCAGTAACCACCTTGCTTTTTATTGCTGTGACAAATCACCATGACCAAGGCCACTTAATTGGACAAATCATCCCAGAAGGTTAGATTCTACAGATGGTGGAGCAAAGACCTGGCAACGATGGGGTTGGAGCTGCAGCTGAGAGCTCACATTTCAAAACACCAGCAGGAGGCATGGAACACACTGGGAATGGCAGGGATCTTTTGAAACCTCAAAGCCCACTTCCACCTCTTCCAGCAAGGCCACAATGCCTAACGGCTCCCAGATCCACCAACTGAGGGCCAAGTATTCAGACATATGGGGGCTATTTTCAGACGTTATAAAATGGAGGCACTGAGGATTGCTGGGCAGCTGATTCAAATCTCAGGTGGCATGGACCTTGACCTTGACCTTGACCTTGACCTTGACCTTGTTGAGGGGTGCAAACAAGTGGGTCCAGGAGCTTGCTGGTCACCCAGTGTCGGCAGAAAGCTGAGCTCCGGGCTCGGTGACAGACCCAACCTAAAACAGGTAATGAAGATATTCCAGTGTCAATCTCTGTCTCCACACATGCAGATTCCTCCACACACATCCCCACATGCGCACACACACACACACACACACACACACACACACACACGCACCACAGAAGAAGACAGCAGGACCCCTTTAAGATGATAAATGATATTGTTTGTTTATGAAAGTAGCCCTAACTAACTCCAAGTGTACTTTTTAGGAACTTGGGAGGGGAGGAGGAGGAGGAGGAGGAGGAGGAGGAGGCGGCAGAGGTGGCGGCAGTGGCTCCTCCTCTGGGGCCACTTGGGCCATTCAGCATGGTGGAGGGAACACTGTAGAGAAAGTCAGGCTGTGAAAATTGTCTACCTCCATAGGCTAACGCCCCCACCCCCCAACCCCTGGCATGTACACAAACCCACACATACATGAAAAAAAGTGAGTCATCACTTTCAGGTAGATTAATATGTTGTTCTTAAACATTGCCATGCAGAGTTGGCAATCTGTTCTGACACAAGGCTTGCCAGTTGATTTGTTTCTTAACTACAAAATGTAAATGACGGCTGTTCAGTAGGGGAATTAGGATTATATTTATTTTATTGTTTACACTATTTGGTATTCTCTAAAAGTTTTACAATAAACAAATCATTTTCATGTCCGTAAACAAAAAGACATACTTCCGTTAATAATTTGTTCAAACGTTTCCTCCCTAAGCTCAGATTGGTGGAGGTCGCTGAAATATTTGCTATTCACCCCTCTCCACAAAATCATAAGCACACACAGTGCTCCATTGGTGCTGAACGAGCTCACTTGTAAATTCCAAGCATATTTTCAGAAAAATGATGACTGAAGCTATAAACACATCTGGTTCAGGTTTTATTTGGTACAGACCGTTTTGGTGTTCAGCTAGAAAAGTTGGATGTCACACGCTGAGAAATCAGGGCTCCTCAGATGACTGTAACAGAGATAGACACCCCAGCTGGGTCTCGTCACAGAAGCCTGGCTCCGTGTTCCATGGATTGTGGATCAGCACTGGGGTTTGGCTTTTCTCATGCTTTCTGTTTTATGTTGAGTGTTTGTTAAATGGATGAAGTCATTTTATTTTGACTTGAGTTGAAGATTATATTTTGTTAGAAAGTAATTAGTAAATATTAATAGATACTGTTCTGATAGATGATATTTTTTACTTTGTATGTTGTTGTGATAAAATATACAACAAAAGTAACTTAAGGGTTTCTTTGGACTCAAGGCTCTTGGGTTCAGTCCATTATGGTGGGGAAGGCATTAAGGTGAGCAGAGGCCCCGGCCACACTGTGGAAGTGAGGAAGCAGAGGGTGACGGATGATTATGCTCAGCTGGTCTGGGACCTCAGCCTGTGAAATAGTCCAGCCTACATTAGGGTGAATTTTCTGGGACCTCAGCCTCTGGACTAGTCCCACCTACATTAAGGCAGATCCTCCCACCTTATATAACCTCATTTCCACAGTTCCTTACTAGTGGGCTCAAAGATTTGTTTCCATTGTGCTTCTAAATCTCATCAAATTGACAGTACAGATTAGCTATCATGTAGACTGTAGTAAATTCAGATTATTGTGAGGCTATATGTACAGACTTCTATATAAGCAAGTAGTTTCAGTAAATAACTCCAATCCTATATATGGAGTACCTTTGTTTGAGGCAGGGTCTCGTGTGGCCAACATTGGCCTTGAACTCCTGATTGTCCTGTCAGTACCCATCAAGTGCTGGGATTAGGGGCGTGTACCACCATGTGACTATGATGCATAGTCTCTGGTGTGCTTCTGACATTTTGTTTCTAGTTCATTTAAAAATATTTCAGTGACTATAGCCCCCTAGCTTGACCCAGACTTAGTGATTGAGCTAATGTTCACTCTTTTTCTACTTAAATATACGATGGATTTTCATCTGTCTCACACACTGCCTGAAACATTACACTTGTGTGTAAGGTTGTGCAGGGTATAGTTGTATTATTTCCTTCTAGGGTGGTAGGTGCTCAGTTTATGTTACATGTGTATTATTGTGTACACTACCCTCCCGAGCTAGGCCACACTGGAGGCATTGCTATTCCAACTGGCTGCGTGTCTTTTTTGTAGTCAGGAAACATCATTAGAAGTCATTTCTGCTCTAGATCAACAGGCAGAATGCTGGACTTTATTTTATTACTTTGTTTGCTTATTAGAGGCAGAATTTCTCTACATAGTCCCCGCTGGCCTGAAACTCACTGCTTCCTGAGTGCTGGGATTAAAGGTTGTGCCACCATGGAACTCTTACAATAAAATCTTTAGGCCATCTAATATTGCCAAGTGTCTCTGTGACGAGACACTCAGCTTTTTCTCTGTAGTCTCTTACGCTGGCCCTGCACGCTCCAGTCCTTACTTCTAGGCCTAGCCCTGCATGCTCTGGTCCCTGCTGGGCTCTGTCTGTGGTCCTCTTCCTCCAGTTTTTGCATTTCTTACTGTTTTGTTGAGGTTGTGTATATAATGTGTGTGAAACGAATCTCAATTCTCCTTACCATTCTTCAGCGCACATAAGTAGTTGTTACTGTTCCCGAGTGTTTCCCGGGTCATCAAGTCCTCTCTCTTCTGAATTCCAGGCCTGCTTGATTGCTCTAACTGCATGTTCTGTATACACCTGAAGTCAATTTCACCCAAACAAGTTCTGGTGGGAATCTTGAATACAGTTAATTTTTCTTCTTTTATCTCTGTAATTTCTCACAGTATAGAGAAAACAGCAGTCATCAGAAAGAAAAAAGCTTTTCTCTCTCTCTCTCTCTCTCTCTCTCTCTCTCTCTCTCTCTCTCTCTCTCTTCTTTTTAACTGAACAAGATGGGGCAGGTGGAGGAGAATGGGGAGGAGGAGGCGGCACTTTCTTTTTCTTTTTTTTTTTCAGTATCCAAAAATTACTGTTTATTCATTGAACTAGAAATTTTACAATGAGAAATAGAAATTTTTTTAAATTATTATTTTCTTTATTTACATTTCAAATGCTATCCTGAAAGTTCCCTATACCCTCCCCCTGCCCTGCTCCCCTACCCACCCACTCCCACTTCTTGGCCCTGGCCTTTCCCTGTGCTGGGTCATATAAAGTTTGCAAGACCAAGGGGCTGAGGAGGCACTTTCTTAAGACAGAATTACACACAGTCAAGGATTCAGGATGAGGATAGATGTGGATCTTAAAAACAGCTTACAAGCCAGACATGCTGGTACATGCTTTTAACCCCAACATTCTGTTCAGGAGGCAGAGGCAGAAGATATGAAGACCGCCCCGTCTGCATAGAGCTATCAGCTCTAGCTGACCAGTTAGAGCTGATACATCGAGACCCATTATTTCAGAAAGTAGAAAAAAGTTTGGAATCCACGTAGAAGTGGGTCTGCATAAAATATAATTTAGACAGATTTGTTCTGGAGCGTGAACTGATGTCTGGTGTGTAATATATGGTGTGAAGGGGAGCCCGTGCCACCCCACTCTCCCGGAATTAACTCTTTGAACCAGTTAATTCAGCAAAAGCTGGATAGCATGTGCACTTTGAAGTCAGTCTGTGATGCGGTCTGGAGAGCTGTCTTTACAAGCTTCCTAAATGACGATTAAAGTCGGCCACATCACGATGTCTTAGAGACCAGATGAGCACATGAAAGCGAGGACCTGCGATGAAAACTTGAATCTAATTAGTATCGCACAGGAGGCTAACCCAAATCTACAAGGAGGCAGAGCACAGCGGTTTCCCAGGCAGAGCTGGCATGTCTCACAAGTATCGCTGGCTACAGCTTCCCATCCCGGATGTGGTCAGGGGGCAGAGGTTTCTCCAAGAGTGCCAGTGGTTTGGGGTTCGGCAGTCATGACACACCGGTGTAATTGCCGCTGCTCCTCCCCCTTGTGCAGTCTTGAATTGTGAACTTCCAGGTCAAGCTTGAGATGAGAGAGGGCAAGGTTTTCTTAGCCAGAAATCGCAAGTCCTAAAGAACACAAACGTCAGTGGAATTGTCTACAGGGTTTCATTGTATACAGTATGGAGCCATAGACCCACAAACACAGCGAGTTCACAGGGTTTCATGGTATATAGTATGTAGCCATAGACCCACAAACACAGCGAGTTCACAGGGTTTCATGGTATATAGTATGCAGCTATAGACCCACAAACACAGCGAGTTCACAGGGTTTCATGGTATACAGTATGCAGCCATAGACCC
>NC_034590.1:168546269-168556190 GCF_900095145.1 Mus pahari
GCGAGTTCACAGGGTTTCATGGTATACAGTATGCAGCCATAGACCCGCAAACACAGCGAGTTCACAGGGTTTCATTGTATATAGTATGTAGCCATTGACCCACAAACACAGCGAGTTCACAGGTCCCAGGTGCCACCCTGGAGAATAAACAACTCCAGAGCCCAGCTCTGTGTGCAGTGTAGGCAAGTGAGAAGAAGAACTTCACACCCCACACAGGAGGATGCTGTGTGTGCTCCATGTCCTCTTTCTTCTTTCCAGTATCTTTTTGCTGATGAGCCAGCCAGAGGTTTGCTTTGTCTGGATGGCTTTTCCAAGTGGCTTATCAATAACTGAGTAGAACATAAGGTCTATTCTCATTAGATGCCAGTGTAAGGTAAAGAGAAAGCAGCCATCCTTTAGACAATCTTTGCAAGGAGTACTCATGGCACTCCTCAGAGGCTCCGTAGAAATCACAACCATGTTAATAATCTTGCCTCTTTTTTTCCTTTGCAGTCTCAGAACACAAAACCACACAGGCCAGAATTTCCGCCTGATGTGCACCGTGACAGCCGTGGTGGTGAATAGATACAGGAGGTAGTGAAACATATGCTATAGATTGAGATTTTATCATCAGGACAGGAGCAATGGCTCAGTGATAAAGAGCCTTTGTTCCTCCTGTGGAGGACCTGGGTTCCGTTCCCAGCACCCACACTGTGGTTCCCACCCACCTGAAACTCCAGGTCAGGGATCTGACTCTCTCCTCTGACTTCTGCTGGCACCAGCACTCATGTGGTGCACATACATATGTGCACACAAAATACGCATGCACATAAAATACAGATAAATAATTCTTAACTTTAAAAATTAAGGTGTCTCAGTTAGGGTTTTACTGCTGTGAACAGAGACAATGACCAAGGCAACTCTTGTGAGGACACCATGTAATTGGGGCTGGCTTACAGGTTCAGAGGTTCAGAGTCCATTATCAAGGCAGGAGCATGGCAGGATCCAGGCAGGCTTTGTGCAGGAGGAGCTGAGAGTTCTACATCTTCATCTGAAGGCTGCTAAGAGAAGATTGGCCAGCTAGGCCGAGGGTCTTAAAGCCCATGCCCACAGTGACACAACACACTTCCTCCAACAAGGCCACACCTCCAAATATTCAAACTACTACACTAGGCTTTTAAGTGAGTTTTAAGTACATGTAGGGGTTTTGAAACCAAAATGTTGAGAACTGTTGGTGTAGATTTGATGTCCTCTAAAAAGAACTCACATGTTGCAGGACAGAAGGAAGACCCAGGAGAGTTGCCATTGATGGCCTATGTTATGATAGAAGTGTGAAGAATTGCACACGCAGACACTCCTCAGGCCTGTATGCGAGTCTACCAACTTAGTGTCAAGCTGATACCATTTCTGTCCAGTAGGGAAACAGCAGAACAACAGTGGAAAATTCTGCTAACTGTTTATCATTTGGGAAAGTGCTGATCAGGTTGTAAAACATGGGGAACAGTGAATGTGTGCAGGTGGTCACGTTCTGAGCAGCACAGTGCGAGAGAGAGCCCAGGAAGTTGACCCATGGAGAGTGCCACTTTCCCACTACACAATTGTCTTTAATGTCTTCCCTCCATGGTAACTTCCTAGAGTTGTAGAGTCCCTGTGACCTGCTTAATTTGTGTCTGAGAATTTCATGCACACTGAGGACAGTATCTTATCCTTACATAGTTCTTAGGAAGCATGGCGCCATCTGGGTTTGCCGCAGCCCTCCATTTGTGTATGTGTTACACAGTTTACATTAACCGCTAGTGTCCATCTTTCAGAGGGCAGGATTTGAAATCTCCAGGGCAGGGGAGATTAAAAGGGCAGCTTTGAAAAATGAAAGGCTTTGATGTTTAGTAAAGAGAAGAAAATGGAGATCGTTCACTTGGCTTGTTCCAAGGACGTCCAGAATCTGGAGAACAAAATGGACACCAGACACTTGGCAAGCATAAGGCGCCCAGTTCAAACATGTTATATAACAGTAGATGCATTCAAAGACACAGTATATAATGCGTTATCATGATTTTCTTATACGTGTAGACAATGGATTACCCCTCACCCCGACCCCTACTTGGAGTTTGTGCTGATCTGTATGCATACGGAAACCAGAAGTCAACTTTGGATGCTTTGCCTCAAGAGCCACTGACCTTCGTTTTGAAGCAAGGTCTCTTATTAGGACCAGGATTTGCTGACTCGGTTGGCCTGGCTGGCCAGCAAGCCCTAGGGATCCACTTATCTCTGTCTTCCAAGCACTGGATTTACAAACACACACCTCTTTCTATGCCTGGCTTTTTATGCATGCTCTGGGTTCTCCTGGTGTAGCAAGGGCTGAGCCCTCCCTAGCCTGCCTCTGTGTTACCTGTGAGAACTCGCTGTAGCTATGTGAATCACTCTGACACTGCTAACTCTGAATCATTCTGTGTTTCTGTGTGGTAGTGATTGTTATCCATTGCTTACTGGGGACAGAAACTGTTGTTTTAGATTCTTCTCTGCTTCTCACGAGGCACATATCATTTTCCCTACTTTAAGATTAACCGGTTCTGGAGCAGTTAAGATGTGCTTAAGCGCTTCACCATCTGTGATGGAGCTGTAATTGCCTCCCACGAGTCTAAGTCTGTGTCTCTGCTCCTGCTTCTTATCCTTCTGTGCCCTCCCCAAGGGATGCTGACTCAAGGTTGCCTGCTCTTAGCTGAAGGGGAAAGCCACGTGTCCCGGGTGATGGGACTGAGTGTGGGGTTAAGAGGGACTAAGTTTTGCTGTCCTAGTAAAACTTTCAAAATAGTGACTCAAAAATATCAGGAAATTTCTTCCTGCAGTGCATTTGAGCTAAGAAATTTGATGGGATAGGAAGGTGGCTTCTTCATCCAAGGCCACTTGCCGTCACGTCTGCATATTTGTGGACGTCACAATTTTAATTTTCTTTTTCTTTTTTTAGTTCTTTTACTACCACAAGTTTATCATGAATAAATTTGCATTTCTATAAAATACTTTGAGGTTCTGTCCCCAGACAGGGTCTCATTGGTGTAGCCTACCTGGAACTCTCTCTGTAGCCCTGGTTAGCCCAACTCACAGCCATCTGGCCTCCACTGGCCCCTATGTGCTGGGATTAAAGGGTGCAGCACCACACCTTCAAGGAGCATCACTCACTGTAAGAGTCACACAAGTATAGATTCTTTCCTCTAAGAAACAATAGCACTTCCTATCAAAGGCTCAACAAAACCAGAATTGGTCCAGAAGAATAATGGAAAGATTGCATCCTGCAGGTGTGGCCCGTCCTCAGCCAAGGCAGCTTAGTTCCATGAGGGCTGACATCCTTTACCGAGCATGATCCATTCTAACGCCAGTTCCCTTCAGAGAGCTTCAGTGTCAGTCCTCTTATTGAGAAAACACACCTGGGTGAGGGTGCTGCTGCTGGACCTGGTGGTCCAGCCTCGCGTTCCCCATAGGTTCCCAAAACTTAGCTCTTCTCTGTGTGAGCGATCGGGTCACTAAGAGAGCTTTATTGTTTCACAGAGAAGTGGCAGATCATTCTACTTGAAGTCACTTTAACTGCATGCCACTAAAATGACTGATTCTTAGGATGCTGTGTTGTGGTCTGTCATGACATTCTTTCCACATGGGCATATAATGTTCCCGCTCTCTTCAGAGTCTTGGTTTCAGGGCCTCTGTGGGTACCAACGTCCATGGCTCCTCACCCCTTGCTAAAACACGATGTGATGTATACAGCTCAGCCTTTCCCCTCACACGTTAACCATCCCAGGACTTGTAGCATGTGGCACCTCCTACAAAGGAACAGCTGTGTAAGCAGTTTTCAGACGGGGTTATTTAGGGGATAACGACAAGTCTGTACATAATTAGCACAGATCCTTTTTATTTTTAGAATATTTCAGATCTATGGTTGATTGAATGTGCGTATGTGGAACTCATGATGCAGAGAACCGAATGTTTCTGGGCTCACAGATGCTTCCCACATAACAGAAACAAACAACGCAGTGGTCTCGGTGCCGTGTCCCTGCCTTCGCTTTGTTTCAGGTTGACAGTGTCATAACGTTCTCTCCATTAGGAGGGATGGCTGACAGGCTTGTGTTAGTCAGCGCCACTTTTGTCATTTCCTTTCCTAGAGGTATATTGCCATCGGAGAACTGGGGAAAGCTACGGACACCCTGGATTCTACTGGGAAGGTAACAGAAGAGAAGCCATATGGTAAGGAGCCTCTAACGCCCCTCTCCTCTGCAGTTAGACAAAGTTCCTGTGATTGCACAATGCAGAACTCAAGTAGCATGCGGTGGTGTCCATTGGTAATCCCAGCACTTGCGAGACTGAGGCAGGAGGATTGCAAGTTCTAGCTCAGGCTGGCCACACAAATGAGACCCTGTCCCCAAGAGAAAAGTTCCAGCAGAATTAAAGCAAACCAGTGGCTTGATGCTGTCCGGTCTCAGTACAGTCTCGAGCAGACTGGACAGTGCTCATCACACTGCGCTGTGTTTGCTGTGAGTTTAACAAAGCCTTTGTGAGCACTTTTCTCCACAAGGAGTATTTGTTATGGTCAGAAATTACTTGCATGTATAGCTGGGATTGAAGCTGGTTTTCCCCATGAGCGGGTAACAAGACACAGTTACTGTCATGTTGGATTTGACCTGTGTCGAGCCTCTTTTTTTTTAAGTGACTTCCCAGCTGGCTGAAGTAAATGTGCCTGAGTCATTGCCCTCAAAGTCATCATGTGCCTGTGTCTTGGAGTGAAAAGATCCAACAGGGAGAACTAATTCTCTGAAGTGGAGGGAACTCCCCAGGGCCCACCTTAATTTGTCTGCTATTCTTTTCACTACTCTCAGAAAGGGTAGATAAACGAACTGGTCTCCTAGCAACTCACACAGCGCTAAAGCTATTTATAATGCTGCACTTGCTGTGTTGCCAGTGAGCTCACCTGCGTGGCTGTGTCACCAGTTGTGAACTACTTGGCATTCTGGTTTTCCCCCAGGTCTGACATAAACTCCTCTCGGTTCGGCTGCAGACAGTGTAGTGTCTGCTCCCCTGTGCTTACGTGTTGATTGCCCCTATGACATATTCCATATCACGCCGGTAGTGAGGCCAGGCTTTTCTTGACAGCACAGCTTCTCTTGCCCTGCTGACACTCCTGTGGCACTTGATAACTCGATCGGTTAATCAAGCAATACTGTGAAAATTAAAACCACTCATTTATTTCCACACTCTAGATGTTGAATTATCCTTGACATTAGTATTAGAATTAGTAAATGCTAGCAGACCTAATCCAGCTGAAATCCAGCTCTAACAGTGGGGTTTAAGAGGAAAGACACAGGCACAGGTAACACAGACTTTCTGAGTTTGCCGGCGTGCTGCTGGTGACAGTCAGTGACACAGAGATGCATAAGCCTCCCATGTCTTCATCCCCATTCGCCAAGAATACCAGGAAAGGGAGCTTGGGAGCTGTGGAGCAGCATGAGGAGCGCAGCTGAAGGAAGATTGAACCTGCCCTGTCCTAAACCTGGGCTGTGCCATTTCCTACTTCTTTATCTGCCATCTCCAAAAGAGTAATGCTTTAGCTTTACTAAAGGGTACTAAAGGGTGACTGGGTGCCACACAGACATGTCATGATCATGAGGCTGGCGTAGGAGCTGAGGCTGAACTGAGAGTAATTGGACTAGGGAGCTCATGGTTGAGCCAGAGACATTTAGCCTAGTAAGTGCAAGCGAGACTCCCTGATGACTGATGAGTTGTGGGGACAGAAGCGAGGTGATCAGCTGTGACCCAAGCTTGAGATTATAAACTGGCTAGGGAATGCAGCCACCCAGGGGAATACTTTCTTCCTAGCCATAAGCATTTTGGAATCATAGAAAACTCTGTATAGCGTTTGTTAATTTGTTCCTTTGCTTATGCTAAAGCAAGCTCAGTGCTAGAGGGAGACTTGGTGGGTGAAGTGCGCTGCTCAAGTGTGAGCCCCTGAGTTACAGTCCCCAGGACCCACGTAGGTCTGCACTCACACTCGAATCTTGACATCCAGAGCTCCTATGGGGAGATGGAAGCAGAGACAGAGACAGGAGACTCCAGAAATCATGGGCCTGCTACTTTGGCATATGCAGCAGCAAGCATGGTGGCAGGCAAGGACTCAAGGGTGTTGTCTGACCGCCACATGTGTGCCCCTGCCACATGTGCATGGGTGGGCACACACAGGCACACACATGCATTCTCAGATACACACTTACACATGGACATACACACCCTCACACACACAGACTCACATACACACGCAGACACATGTACATGCACGCACACACACACAGGCACACACATGCATTCTCAGACACACACAGACATACACACACAGACACATGAACATGCATGAGCACACACACACACAGGCACACACATGCATTCTCAGACACACATTCTCTCTCACACACACATACACACACACACACACTCACATGTACCTGCACGCACACATACACACATACACACTTTTTAAAAGTGAGAGAAAGCCCATTAGATGACTCCTAAGATGAAGGGTAGCCTTCCAGAGAGACACGTCCGTCACACCGTTTGCCGAGCAGTATGTGAGATTGGAGGATGACAGCTCCAGACGTTCGTAGCAGATTGGCAGGATTTTTCCATTTCCTTCAGTAAATCATCAAATATTTGCTATCTGAAGCCACAGTGGTGAAGCCACCGAGGACAAGAGAAGGAGGTTTAAAGTCTAGTTTCTGCCTTAAGGGGGAATTGCTTCCAGTCCTCTGAGGCAAGTGTTTCATATGCCTTTATAGTACTGTCTTGAAATGAAATCAGAAGGCTGCAGACATGTATATCTAAAATCAACAAAGTGCAGCTTGTAGGCTATAAAGAAGAAACAGTTTGCAGAAAGTAGCTGATATGCAAATGTAGACGCCAGGACCACAGCTCCAGGAAGTAGCCGCTGAGAACCACCAACTGCACAGTGACCGGCGTGTCAGTGACTCAGTACGTGTGACGCTGGACAAGAATGGTCTGTTTTGAGATGTATGGTGAGGTTCTAGCAGTCTCAGGGACTCGTGCTGGAGCCCTTGTACTTGTATCTAAGCTTTGTTATTAGCTTTTACAGAGTGAGCAACAGATAAATCCGCAGTTTAGTTCATTATCATGAGGAATCTCCCAGAAGTCTTATCTCCCAGAAACGGAGTTTTGGAACCCTTCCCTCCCTTCCCTGCCTGAGAGGAGCCATGACCCTTCCTCCTTTTCCCATGGTTGACTCTAACTTCGAGTTGTGGTGAGACGTCTTAGGTAGTGTGTGTCCTTCTGTGTTTGGGTTCTCCCATATGTATGTCTTGAATGAGTGTATTGAATGAATACATATCGCCGTATCTTGAAGGTTTTAGTGCTATGTTTGCATGCATATACTAACATGTAACATACAATACACAATCTTTTCTTTTTAAAGATTTACATATTTGTTTTATGTGTATATGTGAGTTCCTGCGTGGGCATGTGCATACATGCACATGTCTACACACCACGTTTGGGCCTCTGATCCCCTGGGACTGGAGTTATAGGCAGTTGTGAGCCGCTGTGTAGGTTCTGGGAACAAACCCTGGTCTTCTGCTTGTAACCGCTGAGCGAGCATCTCTCCCACCTGCATGTGCGTGTCTGGGTTTGCTGGGTGTTGGATCCAGGACCGCATGCATGGTGACAGCGGATCACTGAGCACTGGACCTAGGTCTCTGCTGTTAATAGGCATGTGGGTTGTTCTCCGTTTGGAATGTCACAAAACAAAACTGTACTTTGAGCTGTTCATTTCTCTTGTGTTTAGATTCCTGGAGCTGCTTGGTCCCAGGGTGCACGGGTGCTTAACTGCACTGGAAATGGTAAAATGGTTTTCCAAAGTTGTGTTTCTGCCACACTGTGCAAGTTCCATTTGGACGGTGCCCTGCCGTGTCCACAGTGTGCCCTAGCAATCTGTACCTACAGCGTGGGTGTGCCACCCGCTACCTTCTCTGGGGAGTTGTCTCACTGATGTGTTTGAGTAAAGAGCTCACATCCACCTGCATTTACACACTCACTCACACACACACACACACACACACACACACAGTTATTTTAAGCAAGAAAATATTTTTCTGTGTTCTAGGATTTTTACTGCTTTACTCTAACATTAAACGTCCGGTCCATCACTTTCCCTTGGGGATATGCTGTGCTCCTCGTGTCACCAATCAAGCGCCTCAGTGGGTGTGGCTTGTCTGGAATCTGCTTTGTCAGCTCAGCAAGCTGGTCCCTCCTTGTCTCAGCACCAAGGGATCCGCTGTCTTAGAGGAAAAATAGATCTGCCCACCTTGTTTATTACAGATCCCCCCTTTAAAAATAGCTATTTTATTGAAAGAAGTCACCTTTTTTCTTTTGCCGAAATTCGATATGCTTTTAAATCATGAACAGAAAGTGAATGTGCGGAGAGTGGGAGGGAGATCCTGTGCAGGTAACCATGGCTGCCCTGGGTTCATGAGTGGGATAGCTGTGTCGTGTCCAGAAGACAGCGTTAACAAACTTCTTCGAATTGCTATATTTTGTTTTCTCTGTATTCAAATGTTAAACTAACTGCACATTTCTGGAGTTGATTCAGCGTGGTCAGCATATGCTATATATTGGAACTCAGAGGTGAAGGTTTGGGGCGGGGCTTGTATCTGTGTTTATGAGTGTGGAATTTGTATTTGTTTTCTTTCCCCTGCCCCCCAACTTTTTTCTCTGAGTTCCGCCTTGGCCCAAGAATTATGGTTGCTGTGAGAATTTTTTTTTCTTTTTCTTCTTTTTTTTCTTTTTTTCGAGACATGGTTTTTCTGTGTAGCCCTGGCTGTCCTGGAACTCACTCTGTAGACCTAGGCTGGTCTCGAACTCAGAAATCCACCTGCTTCTGCCTCCCAAGTGCTAGGATTAAAGGTGTGCGCCACCACTGCCCAGCCTTTCATTTATTTATTTTTTTAAAGATTTATCTTATGTATGTGAGTACACTGTTGCTGTTTTCAGACACACCAGAAGAGGGCATCTGATCCCATTACAGATGGTTGTGATGTGGTTGCTGGGAATTGAACTCAGGACCTTTGGAAGAGCAGCCAGTGCCCTTAATTGCTGAACCATCTCTGTAGCCAGTTGTTACTGTTTTTAAATCTGGCGTTGGCTTTGTGGGCTTCATGGTGGTCTTGCCTCTGAGCTGTGCCCTTGGCCCTGTTTTTCTTGACATTTAACAGCTTGTCTGTTTTCGGGAAAAGCTTGTGTCCAGTTGAAATTACTTCTTTTTCTACTTTTTGGTAGTGCCTACTGGTGACACCAGATGTGCTTTTATAAGGAAAGTTTCAGATTACGAACTTTGTTTTAAACTCACTGTCTGCTGCGCTGGTCCACGCTTCATTGTGCTAGTGTTTCTCCCCACGGTCCTGTGTAGTGGATCTCAAATTCCAAACTTAACTGGTGTGAGGTTGTTCATAATATTCCCTTATGATTCTTTTATTTTGACCTAACATTGAACTTTATAAAAATGTAAGAAAAGACGAAGGTACTTTTCCCCATCAGCCAAGAGTGAGCTCATTCAGTTTGCCCCGCCCCTCCCCCGTGGTCCTGTGTTAGCTTGTCCACTGGGACTTAGTTCCCGTATGTAGTCTCAAGTGTGGCTCTCAGAGGGGTGTGTGAGCGTAAGCGTGTGCGTGCAGGTGGGTAGTGTTTTCAGCACCAGCTTTTGAAAAACTGTTCCTTCTTCCCATATCTTTGAGCATCTGTGGAAAGCCAGCTTGCTTTTGTTCTAGAGTTTCTGCTGTCATTCTTTTATCTTTCCCTGCTTTTACACCCTCTGTGCTCCACCTGATGACTGGAACATTGAGCCATAGTTGTTAGTTCTCTGACTTGTTTCTCATTATTTTTTCTTTGCATTTCTGTATGAAT
>NC_034590.1:168556494-168579653 GCF_900095145.1 Mus pahari
CTCTCTCTCTCTCTCTCTCTCTCTCTCTCTCTCTCTCTCTCTCTCTCAGTGTAGGTCATCAGTTTGGGTAGCACTGCTTCCTAGATTTCAGTGTATTCATTCATGTCTTAGGTATATGAAATTGTTGTGAGTTTCATATTTTGTTGTTCTTGGCAATAGGGTCAGACTCTAACTTCTGATTATTCATTGCTGCTATATAGAAATGGAGTTGACTATATATTAGTCTTTCCATCTTTCAACCTTGTTTAACATATCTGTACAAATCGCTTTGACTTAGATTCTTAGGATGAGTCTAGACAGTTTTTCAGACCTATGCTAGTGGCTACCAGCTTTTTTAGAGTCTATGCTGAGTGTCTAAGGTGTTGAACAGTTCCTTCTTTATGCTTGAAATTCAGACCTTTGGAAAAACTTTTGACAGTGGTCATGTTTTTAATGTTATACATATTCACTATATGTATGTATAGCTTAGAACTCAGCCAGGTCTCAGAAATCCTACCATGTCTCTCTCTGTGTACTTGCCTCAAATCCTGGCTCTCCCTGACTCCCCAACCACTGACCTGACCAGGGAAATCCTGATCCTTACCTGGCAGAAGCACATTTTAAGATTCTGGCCCTTTTCTTCTCCTCTCAGAGACCACAGTCCTGCCAGACTGAATGGCTAGAAACCGTGGTTGACTGATGCTTTGCCGGCTTAGCAGCTGCTGTGTCACAGGACTGTCCAGTGATGGCTTAGTGTGGTAGAACATTGTACTCAGCTTGGTCATTCTGATTTTAGCTCTGTTGTTCAGGTATCAACCACTGTGCTGTGTGCACCGAAGGATGGATGCATTGTAAGCAGTGATTGTATAGATTGTTCATGTATGTGTTAATTTCATGGGGATGAAGTGTGTGTGTGTGTGTGTGTGTGTGTGTGTGTGTGTGATGTGTGGTGTGTGTGATGTGTGTGGTGTGTGCATCTGTGTGTGTGGAATGTGTATGTGTGTGTGATGTGTGTGGTGTGTGCATCTGTGTGTGTGTGATATGTGTGGTGTGTGCATCTGTGTGTGTGTGGAATGTGCATGTGTGTGTGTATGTGTTTGTGTGCCTGTGTGTGTGTGTGATGTCTGTGGTGTGTGCATCTGTGTGTGTGGAATGTGCATGTGTGTGGTGTGTGTGTCTGTGTGTGTGTGGAATGTGCATGTGTGTGTCTGTGCATATACGTGTGCAGATGTCAGTGCTGGGAATTGAACTCAGGACTTTTTTTTTCTTGTTAGGCAACTGCTTTGTCACGGAGCTACAACCTAAGTCTAGAGAAATACTTTTTAAAATGCAGCTCAAATGAATGGTTTCACACAATGGCTCTTTATTTACTGAACAAAGTGTGAGACGCCCAGGCCCCCTTGCACTTGAGCTACACCTCTCTTCCCTGGGTTCATCACTGGATATCCTTGATGTGGAGAATTTTCTTTTGCATTTTTAAGATCTTATGGTAGAGGCATTGTTAAGTTATGAGACAGCTGCCTGATTGGATTAATAATGGACTTTAGACATAGCCAGCCGCTTCACTTCATGCACATGTGCCATGAGCTTGGGTTTTATTATAAAGTAACCTGTACTGTGGGCTTTCTGTCTGGTCGTCCTAACATTGGATAAATGATTGGCCTAGGTGACTTCTAAATGTCCTTCAACCTGGAGATTCTATTACCCTGAGCAAATTAAATTTCAGCAAAAACGTTTTGAGTGCCATCTTTATAGTGTGTGTTATCTCAGAGGAAAAACTCTTTGTCTTCAAAGCCCAGGATTTTGTCGGTGAGCTAACAGCTTAGCATGCTGTGGAAAACGGCAGAACAGTCAGTACGCACCACAGATGCCTGAGCTAGGAAGTGTGATGAGAAGGAGCATGTCTCAGTGTCCGTCTGTCTCTCTGCCTGCCTGTGTATGGTGTCTGTGTGTCTGTGTGATTTCTGCGTGTAGTGTGTATGTCTGTGTGTGTCTTTATGTGTCTCTCTGTGTGGTGTCTGTGTGTGCGTGTGTATGTCTGTATGTGTGTGTTATCTGTCTTTGTATGTGCCTCCGTGTGTGTGTCTTTCTGTCTCTGTCTCTCTCTGTTGCGTCTCTGTGTGTGTTGTCTGTTTGTCTGTGTATGTCTTTGTGTGTGTCTCTCTGTGTGTGTGCCTGTGCATGCGCATGCATCAATGAGAGAAAGCCATTGAAGCAGCTCAGAGGCAAGCACATTCACAGAAAAGGAATGCCAGGCAGGAATGGAAAGCTGTTTGGTCTTGTTTTGAACCGCCTGGCTGAGTTAACACACTGTAGTAGTTTCACCAATCATGGTAGCAAGTTCAGCCTGGTGGTAGCATAGTCACCTAGATTTGGCAAGCTTGGATTAACCTAATGTGCCACATACAGTCACTTCTTAATGTCACAGTAGAATGAGACTTTTTAATGGGAAAGTCCTTACCCAGACCCTGAGCTACATCTCTGTGCAGCAAACAAGGCAGAGCTGCTGTCTGGGCTCTGTGCTGTTGGAGGCTGTGGCCGCCTCTCACTGTCTGAGTCTTGTTTGTGTTTAACTTACAAGGTCACAGTGAGGCTAAGACTGTCTTGTGGGTGTACATAGTATTCCTTGATGGCCTTAAAGGTTTACCATGGTGTTGGAACAAATCAGAGCACACTAGTTTTTGATTAATATTTTCAAGTAATACCAAATATACTTTTACCTAAAAAGCTAAAATTTTCTGAAAAATAATAAAAACATTGACTGTGATCTAAATGAGTCGTAGAGTATTTCCAAGGCATGGTTTGTTCTTGAAGCAGATATAAAGACTCATCTACAAGTATGAAAACGCAGATTCTGAGCTCATGTTCTATGCTTGTGACTGTCTGCGGGCAGAGAGCGATGTCAACACTGCGTCCTTCTGTCGAATGCACCAGACAGACCTGAAAATGTGCCTGATATGTGGAAAGCTCTTTGTATAAGTCTTCAAATTTTCTAAAATCCACCTTTAAAAGTGCTTACCGAGCGCGCCAACGTCCTTGCTGGGTGTACTCCTTCTCTGTGTTGGGTTGGTTTGAAGCTGACTGAGAGTGATCATGTAAAAGCAGAGAGAAGTCCCGAGAGCAGAGAAGGGTCGGGAGACAGATCAATAGCTCTGCTTGGAGACAGAGAGTGTGTGTGTGAAATTTATTCCATAGCATAGACTAGTTTTAAATTCTATCAAGTGAAACTGACGGTACAGCTGCGCTCGCTGTCCTCTGCTGTAACAGACACTGGACACGGAGCCCGGAGGAACTGAGTGCAGCGGTGCGGGCATTAGCTGCCTGCCCTGTGATTGCCATGTATTGATCGCTGTTGGACCATGTCTGTAGCTAATTTCATATCTTTCTTGGGTTTTCTAAAGTCACCATCAGAATCACCGATTCATATATGATACATTCTTTTAGCGTGAGGAATAACTGGGGTAGGATGGGAATTGAACCAAGGAAAATTGTCTATAAAAAAATAACAGTTTCTTTGCTTTTTCATCTCATTAATGTGTATTCTATTCTTTTCAACAAAAGCAGCATTTGGCCTATGGGACATGCACTGCGGTTTATACTGTTTTCATTCATTCTTTTTAAATTAATTTCATTTTTTACATGCCTCATTACACCACATGAACTAGATGGTGGGATCAAGGCTCAAATAAGGAGCCCTGGAGAGACTGGGGGGTTCATGACAGGACAAAAGGCAGGTCCAAATATCGCTTCATTCGTGTGGCTGTGCAGAGAACTTGGCACATGACAAACTCAAGTTTTGCCTTTTAGAACTGTTTGGATTTTTATTTATTTATTTATTTTATTTTTTGGTATTGTTGTTTTTAACCTTTTATTGATTCTTTGTGAGTTTCATTTCATGTACCCCGTCTTCTCATACGTATCCTCTGCCCTCACAACAACCCCCCCAAATTAAAAAAACATATAAACAAATAAAAATAAAAGGCCCAAATCATAGAAAGCACCTTGCTGCAGAAGCTCCAGTGTGCCCACAGTGTGCCCCACAGTGTGCCCCACAGTGCCCACAGTGTGCCCCACAGTATGCCCACAGTGTGCCCCACAGTGTGCCCACAGTGTGCCCCACAGTGTGCCCACAGTGTGCTCACAGTGCCCCTCAGCCCACACATCTCCACTTGTGAACGTTCATTACATTGAGTCATTGGTCTGGTTCGAGATCTCTGGTTTCTGTGACACATCAGTACTGGATTCTCACTGGAACTCCTCCACATTGCTGTTGCCCTGTGTCATGGAGATCCTGCGGTTTGATCAGCAGGACTGGCCAGCCCTTCCCTGTGCTCCAACAGTCCACAGATGACATATATGCTGGGGTGGGCCAACTCAAAGCCCCGGATCTGGGTCTGGGTGGCAGCTGAGCTGCTCATCCCTCCAGCTCTCCCTTACCTGTACCACCAGGGCGAGCTCTCCAGCACTGCTCTGGTTAGTCCACCCAGTGCCTGAATAGCAGGAGGCAGGGTCAGCTCTCCTGCTCTCATGCCCTTGGCACCAGCTTGCCCACACCCACATCTCCAGAGCCAGCTCCACTGTGCTGCCCAGTCAAGGCACAGGGCCCACACTCCCAAGTGTTGTAGCCCTCAAGGGGCTGAGCCAGCTCTTCCACCCTCACACACTGTGGGCTGGTTTACCCATGCCTTCCATCAGGGCCAGCTCCAGGGTGTTGCCCAGGCAAGGTACAGGACCCCCTCTCCTTAGTGCAACAGCCAAGGATGGGGCAAGGCTAGCTTTCCTGATCTCAGGTGATGGGCCCAGATCTTCGGACTACTGCAGGTGATGAGGAGCAAGTGGGGGAGGGCATCACCCCCTTACCCACTCCACCTCAAGGAAGATGGGTAGTGGGGCCAGCTCACCTGCCCCTGCCCCCTACCAGGGCCACCTCTACTGTGCTGCCCAGGTAAGGTGTAGAGCACGTTCTCCTGAGTGCTGCAGCAGGCAAGGGGCAGAGTGAACTCATCCACTCTCATGACCCGGGGGCGAGCTCTCCTGACTGCTGCGGGTGGTGAAGGACCAGGGAGGGTGGGCGGGCATCACCCCTGCACCCACACCACCTCCCAGCAGAGAATTGGTAGAGTCAGCTCTCCCACAGTCATGCCCTGAGGACCAGCTTACCCATGCCCTGCTATAAGGGCCAGCTCCACTGTGCTGCCCAGGTGCTGCTGCTAGCGAGAGATTGGGCTGACTCTCCTGGGTCCCTCAGCCTGAAGGGCAGGGCCAGTTCTGCACAGCCCTTGAACATCTACATGGTCCCAGGCAGCTGCCCCAGACCAGGGACATCCCCATGGTCTGTGGTTGTAATAGGAGCCGTGGACATCAGCACAGATGTCTGCCACTGCATGGCCACAGACCTGGACATGAACCTCAAGGGCAGCATGGGCTGGGACTGTACCATGGCCTCAGATGGTTACTGGCTACTCACAACAGACGATTCTGTCCCTCCCTCCTGTCTCCAGTTCCGGCTCTCTTCATAAGACTCACACTGTTCCGTGTCTCTTTCTCTCCTGTCTGTCACCACACACTTGTACATTGTAGTGGCTCCCAGTGCAGGTGGGCCTTCTGGGTGACCTCTGTCCACACTGTGCGTCATGGCAGCAATGGGCCTCTAGGTGGCATGGTGGCAGGCAGGTCTGTGGACATTTTACTCCTGTGATGAGTGGCATGGCCCTGGGTGGTTTGGTGCCAGTCCAGGCCAGTCTCTGTGTGTCCTCTGCCCCGCCACGCACCTTGAGGCATGACATGGCAGTGGGCAGATCTCTGACGTCTTCTATTTATTTGTTGGTATAGATGGCAGATCTCTGGATGTGTTTTCTTTATTTATTTGTATAGATGTTTTGCCTACATATGTCTAAGCTACCATATACCTTGTGCCTTCTCAAGCCACAAAAGGCATCAGATTCCCTAGGACAAGAATCATAGAGATGTGAATCACCGGGTGGTTGCCGGGAATTGAACTTAGGTCCTCTGGAAGAACAGCCAGTGCTCTCAACCACTGAGCCGTCTCTCCAACCCTGTAATTTGTGTCTTATTAGAAGAAAAATGACTTTTCACCGTTGAGGCTGTTGCCTCTGTGGCCATTGTCATCTCCCTTGGTTCGTTTTTGGCAGATAAAATAACACAAGAAGATATCGAAGGCATTCTGCAGAAGTTTACTGGGAATATAATGCAAGTACCCCCCCTGTAAGTTCAGTTATTGAATTTATGTTTAATTTTATCATCTGTTGGTTAACCCCGAATTAGAATAAAGGGGCTCTCGTTTGCTGGGTTTTAATCTGGTCATGGCCTATAAGGAAAAAGAGCTGAGCCCATCCAGCCTGGGTGTAAAGCTTTGACCCCGAGGAAAGTCATTCTGTGCTGGATTACGGTAGCACAGCCTGGCCTCTGCGTCCTGTCTCACTGGCTTTTCCATGTCTGTCTGTAGACATCAGGGCAGTGACGGAGTCCAGAGGATACAGTGAAAGTCTGCTGCTATGCAGGAGCGTCTCACGTGCTGCCTGTTTGGCTCCAGAGTATTTTACTTTTTTAATAAATCTTTTTATAGATTTACTTTTTAATTTAAGTGAATGCCCTATCTGCACATACACTTGCAACCAGAAGAGGGCATCAGATCCCAGGATAGGTGGTTGTGAGCCACCGTGTGGTTGCTGGGAATTGAACTCTGGAAGAACAGGTAGTGCTCTTAACCATCTCTCTTAGCCGTCTCTCCAGCACTTTCCACAGATAAGTTACAGCTTTGTAAGAACGTGAGTATAGATTACCTCACGCCTGTCTGTGTGTAACAAACGCCAGACTAGGAAGCTGTTTCACGTGGTTTTGGAGGCTGTGTCCAGGGCCAGGCACTGGCAGAGTGCTTTGCTGGTGTGTGCCTGCTTCACTGAGGTTTCTGTGTGGCAGAGGGATGTCCCCGGCCATAAGGGCTCTGTGTCTGACCTGGACACTCTCCCCTTGACACCGTCACCTTGGTACTTAGCAGGTGACTGGGAGGGGGAAGCACCACTCAGCCACACCTGTGTGCACATTGCTGTTTGACACAAACGCGTGCGTGCCTACAGGACACATTGGGATGCGTTACTGATAGTTCTTTTAGAATTTAGATTTCTTCAAGATTTTTCTCAAATATAAAACTTACACATTTTTTCAGTAAAATCTGCATTAAATGTTTGAATCATTTGTTAAACTAAGTTAAGTATATGTTTATAGTATATGAACTGCTTTAGCATTCTCTGTGGTTATCCACAAGTTTGTGGTGTTTACCGAGTGAGACATTTTGCAGGGCGAAGCTGCCTCTGAGCTGGGGACTAGTGAAGGGAGCTGATGAGGTCGTCCCCAGGAACATTAAAGAAAAAAGTGGATGCTGCTCACTGCTTACATCCGTCTCAGAGATACTCGGGACTTCATCCTGAGACGGGCAGATCACGAGGAAAGACTAGCTGAATTTCAGGAGTGCTCTCAGAGGGAAGAGCTGCTTATCGTCCTTCGATCCCTGATGCCTAGGATGCCTCCCTCAGCCCCTCGCTGTCTCATCTCCATTCTCTCCTTATCGCACAAGCTATTCTGCGCTGAAGAAGGATGGACAGAGACTCTCAACGCTAATGAAGAAAGGCAAGGTGGTGGAGGCCAGACCAGCCCGGCCCGTAACTGTCCACAGTATCTCTCTTCTGAAGTTCCAGCCTCCGTTCTTCACGCTGGGTAAGAAGTTTGACAGTCCGCTTTGCCTGTGTCTTTGTTTTGTGTTTGGCTGATTTTACGCAGTTGGAATGGATCTCTGTGGTCTTGCAATTTTTTTTTAATGTAAGAAAAGTTACAGTTTGATTTCATGAGGTAGATGTAGCTAACTTCTTAGAGGTTCAGGATAATACAAGCAGGCTGATGTTCATGTTTTACAATCATCTCACTGTGAACTTGGGATTAAATACTTAGGATCTCGTTAGAGAAGTACGTTGAGGATGTATGTTTTCAGGATGTTAGAGACCGGCCCTCCAGAGATGGCTCAGCAGTTAGGAGCACTAGCTGCTCTTCCACAGGACCTGGGTTTGATTCTCAGCACCCATGTGGTGGTTCACAGCCCTCTATAACTCCAGTCCCAGGGGATCCTATACCCTCTGACCTCTTTGGGAACAAGATACACAGTACTCAGACACACGCACAAATAAATACTATAAATGTAACAATTAAAGTAAATAGAACTTTTACAAAATTATAGTTTTTATCTTACAGGTTCTTTTTCTTCCATTTTTCATACTTAATTTATTTCATTTTAGAGTAAATATTGATCTTTTGAACAAAGCCTTTCTTGTTCATTGAGAATAAGAGGCTATAAAAGCAGACTTATTTCTATTGGCTGGCCCCTTCGTTGTGAACTGCAAGTTATTGATGTTAAATAAAGTAGCTAAGACAAAAGTATTGTTGGACACCTGCTTACAGTTTTAGTTAAGCCTATCAATTTGAATATGTGATGCATACTTGAAGTAAAATAAAAAGCCAAAATACTTGTTTATACAGTTTTCAAGTTATACAAGCCTATATAGTTTTTTGTCCTCGGGCTCCTGAAATTGATCCAGTGAATAATTTCACAGTAACGGTGAATAGAATCTCTTTCCCATGGGGTTTCCCAAAGCGGTGTCTCCTTGTGATAAACAGTAAGTTCCTGCAGACTGTGGTGCAGCCAAAACAGGGCTCTGTCTTATATTTCCTGATTCTAAGCAACTTAACAAATGAACAAAAACAAAACAAAAACAAAAAAACAACCAAACAAAAACACCCCAGACCTATCAAGTGGTCCATTTCATTCACTCCATGAAAACGCAGACTCCACTTTGGCAGAGCCAATAAAACCCAAAGGATCAGGGTTTCCTGGCTGCCCGTCAGTCAGACAAGTGCCTCACTGTATTGACTGGAGAGTGTGGAAGAGCGAGTGTACCTGACTTTCTTCTGCAAAGTCAGGGGTCGCACAGGTGTCGCCCTCCACAGCACTGTGTGGCTTAGATTTATTTAATGCTTTGGTTATGTTTTTCTCAGAAGTATTTCCGAGGAAATGGGCAAGCACACGGGACTCTCTCCGTGTGTGCCTCCGAAGCACAGTTCTTCTCATGGCAAAGGGAGTTTTGGTTGGTGCTTGGTTATATTTTTTTTCAAATGTTATAAAATCTGAAAATATTTAAGAAATCTACGGCTCACAATAGAAAAGCTGAGATTTCTGGCCATTTCAAGCATAGTAAATGAACAAAGTGTACAAATCTGAAGATATTCTTTTTAGCATCTTGAGCTCATGAGAGCAGAGCTGGGATTTCTATTTCAAACCTATTAAATGAACAAGGCTGAGGTATTAACGTGGTGCGTCTTGCCAGTTAATTTAAAATGTGCTCCTGACTTTCTGCCTACTCCACGCTCAGACTTTTGAATCTCACAAACACGTACTTGCTGGATGAATAATTTATGGCTCAGCATATAAATATTTTATGGCTCAATTGTTTGCATAGCCATTTTTACATGTGTTGAAGAGCATGGTTTTTATGTAAAGTGGGGCTCTCCGGAGGCCGGCCTCTCACCACAGCACTGCTAACCTTCCAGATGTTGAATGCGGAGGAGGCTTTTACATCCGAAGCCTGGTCAGTGACATTGGCAAAGGTAAGCAGAGAATGAGTTATGAACCATCATTTAGACAGTAATGCTCCTTTCTGACGGGAGAGGGAAATTTCTGTTTTTCATTTTCCGAGGACTGGCTGAGGAACTGAATTGCTGCTCTTAGCTCAGATGCATTGTGGGTTTATAGTGTGCACTTCTGAGTCCCAGTGGCTGCCGGGAGGCGCTGGTAATGGAAGAGGGAGCACGGAGATGGGCAGAAGATGAACACAGCGAGAGTGGGTGGAAAGCCTACATCTATCCAAGTAAAAAGCATTTTAACTCAAAGTAGAGGTCAGAAAAAAAAAAAAGAGTTATCCTTGTAATCTTACAAATCCAGAAAGTTCAGTCTCTGCCTCTGCTGTTCCCTGATCACATGAGTGGACAGGTCACATCATCCTGTTTGCAAAGTAGTGGGAATATTTATGTCCCGGGCTTGCTTCAAATGCCGAGTAAGGAAAACAGGTATAAGTTTACATCCCTAAATCATCTTTCCTGCTTAGGCATTGGCTTACCTCAGGCTCTGGGCTTGTGTGCTGGGAGGGCAGAGGTGAGTCCTGTTGACCGGAAGACTATGGATTGTGAACGCTATGTGGCTCATCTCGTATTTCTCCTTTTGGGTGCTATAGAGCTCTCTTCCTGTGCCAGCGTGCTGGAGCTGACCCGCACCAAACAGGGGCCCTTCACACTTGCACAGCACGCCCTCCCCGAAGACAGGTGGACCATCGATGACATCGAACAGTCCCTCGAGCGCTGCACGTCTCTTCTGCCAGAGGAGCTGACATTTAAAAAGCTAAAATCTGACAACTCCATTGACCAGGTTATAAGCTGTGGATATATAACTCTCAGGGAGACAAAGAGAGAAGATGACGCAGTTAAGACACTTTGAGCCCGGCCTGGGAGGATCATTTCCTGGTTGGTGTATATCCTGACCCAGGAATGCCCATACACCTCTTGAGTTCTTTGCAAGATGTCTTAATGTCTCTGAATGATGGATCTGATTGGATTCAGATAAATAAGTTTTCTGAATTTGATCTTCCCTTAGTCTTTTTCCTATGAAAAAGTTAAACAATATTCTAATTACAGAAGACTGAAGTCTGAGCTGCAGGTTCCCCTGGTCTCACAGAAGTGTCAAACTTGCTTTGCTTAGACTGGTGGAGGGGGCGTTCATGGTTTTGAAATTCTCTGAATATATTTGAAGTGCTCAGTGTCGAGCTGTCCTGTATGTTTACAGAGCCTATGGCTGCTGGAAGGTGCTGGTGGGCTGTACTCAGCTGTGACTGTGTTTCTTAAATCCCGAGAATGAATACGATTTCCTAATACATATTTGTAAGTGCACAAAATTCTGCTTCGGCCACTGACAGAATGTAAATAGCGTAAGATGTGATTCATTTCAGATTCTGTTTTCAGCAGAGCTCAGCTCCTGAAGCCGTGTACTGTGGCAGCTATTTCTGTGGTCAACCACATGGTATCAAAGTACTAAAAATGTGATTTTTTTTTGGAATATAAACTAAAGAATGTATCTTGAATTAAAATGCTCTCCTGCCTGTTCTTTAGTGCCACTCTGTGACTGCGGAACCCTGGTCCAGTGACATGGTTTCTGTAGTTACGAAGAATATGATCACGTTTTAAAACAGCAAATTTTATGAGTGCTTCATTGTTTTGTTAAGGTAATATCTATTAATTTATTCTGTGTTTTGGGTTCTTAAAGACAAGGTTCTTGAAGACACTGGAGAGACGAAGACTCACTGCCTGTCCAGCAGGCACGGAGTATAGATCCTGCACCCGCCCACATCAGGCGGCTCTCGCTACTTCAGCTCCAAGGGACCCAGCACCCACTTGTGGCCTGTGTGCCCCTGTGAACACCCATGCCTCCACACACATACATAAAATAATTACTTTAAGATATTGAGATTTAACACAGGATGGCCCCACTCATTATGTAGCCAAGGTTCCTCCTGTCTCTACCTCCCAAGTGCAGAGGTTACAGGCATAGACCACTGTCTCCTGCAGGAATGTGGAAGCGTATTATACAGCTGTTACAGGCATAGGCCACTGTCTCCTGCAGGAATGTGGAAATGTATTGTACAGCTGTAGCAAGATTCAAGGCTTCCCTCATTTACTAACGTATATTTTCAAAAAGAAGATTTATTAAACATTTCGTAAAATACAAGTTTTAATATTTTTCATGCCTTTCCTTTTAGAGGTTGTTGCCTCTAAAATATTTTAAATAAGCAGACTGACGGTTTTATTGTGGTTAATGTAATGTAGACCTAATATAAACAGTTAGGTGTGTCGACAGGGCATTCTCAGCATACTGGCATTGTTTTTAATAAAAACGTTAATGTTAACGTTAACTCTGGGCAGGTAACATGGCTCGGCTAGTGGCCCCAGGACCGATGACTTGAGCTTTGACCCCTGGGCAACCTCTATGAGAACCTACCCCAGCATGTTGTCCACAGACACTGCTCAGTGTGCATACACCCGTGCCCATCCCTACACACATTAAAAAAAACAAAAGAATGAAATGTTCTTAAATTTAAAAACTAATTCTTAGTATGAGACAGAAAAATACAAGTGTTGTATTATGGTAAATTCATGAATTGAAAGTTGCATAGTTTTGAGCCTGATGTCACTGTGAGGCTTTAATCCCAGCTCTCAGGAGACGTGGTCATGTGGAGCTCTGAGTTCCAGGTCAGCCAGGACTACACAGGACTTAAGAGTGGGACCCTGTATGTTTATATTTTTATTTATTCCTATCTAGTGTTCTGTAATTTGTGTAACCAAAGGTGATGTTAGATCCTCCTGTCTGTTAGAACGGTCCAGGCTGCACATAGTTTGTCTTCATCATGAACAGCTCAAGCCTGAATAGACCACACAGCCTGGAGGTTTCTTTTTTCTTTTTTCTTTTATTGGATATTTTACTTATTTACATTTCAAATGTTATCACCTTTCCTGGTTTCCCCTCCAGAAACCCCCAATCCCACTGTCCCTCCACCTGCTTCTATGAGGGTGCTCCCCCACCCACCCACTCCCACATCCCTGCCCTGGCATTTCCCCTACACTTGGGCATCGAGCCTTCACAGGACCTCTCCTCCCATTGATGCCCTACAAAGCCTTCTCTGCTACATATGTGGCTGCAGCCATGGGTCGATCTATACTCTTCTCATAGGGAAGAGTAGAATTTATGAAAAAGCAAGCAAGTTCTAGAAATGACAGGTAGTCTTTTCCTTTTGTTTGGAAATGCTGGAGAAATTATGCAGGTTTTAAAAATGCCCATAATGTTCACCATCTTAATGCACTCATTTTGGATTTTATTTTTATATTATGCTTCCCTCTTTATTTACATAATTCAGGCTCCTGTGTTCTTACTGATTCTTCATACGATTTTATCTGGGCGCATTTAGTCTTCATGAATATATCTGTTATATCTCTGTACTCAGTTCATTTAAACTACTTTCCCGGGGCTACACACATAAGCAGCCTTTTTTTCTAGGACACATTCTTGTAATGTGGTTATTTTAGGGGAAGCAATAAGAACTTGTGATCCCCTGGGCTGTAACATTTAGTACCACCATTGTTTGGGATTTTATACATTGTTGCTAAAGTTTCTCTGCTTTTATGTGACCTACCTTCACACCCTGATCATTTGTCTAAATAAATGTCTAGATGGTTTCTTTGTATGTAACTCAAGTTATTTGCAGTAAGGTCTTAGTAGAAGTAGTTTTCCTGGCCTGTCTCAGTTTCTTTTCCGGGTCCTGTGATTAAATACCCTGACAAACGGGACCTAAAGGGGAATGCTTTCTCAGACTGCAGCTGAAGGATCCCAGAGCTGGGAGGTCCAGAGAGCTGGTCTCACGCATCTGCAGTCGGGAATAGAAAGTAGCCAATGGCACTGCCCTGCTGGTTTTCTCCATCTAAGGCAGTTCAGAGCCCCTGCCTAGGGAGTGGCCCTGCACACTGCTAACATAGACATCCCTCTTCAATTAGCCTGTCAGGATCATCCTCCCAGGCGTGCCCAGGGCCATCTCCCAGGGCACTCAAGAGCCAGCTGGGCTGGCAGCACCAACCTATGTCTCACTTTGTAAACATCTTAGATTTTGCTGACTCTCAGGTTTCACTACCATCCATCAGATGTGTAAATATGAGTAATTAAAATTTATTATGATTTTTAAATATTCTTAACTTTCATGGGTAGCTGAAACCAAGACCCAAGGTCTGAAATAGTTCAATATTCATCCTCCTTAAAATTTAATCAGAACATCAGAAAAATATATGTGACTTATGTATTTCAGGTCTTAAGATACTTGGCATGATAAAGTCATTTTAATTATGGGCAAAAACGTAAGTTAGAATTTTCTTCAGCTATCCCAGCATGAAACATATCAAGTCACCTCACTGTGATTATTTAACTTTTAGGTTTCTGAGAAATGTTGGGCTCATGTGAATGTTAAAATAGTCACAGAAATATCTTCTGACTTTAAAATCTACAAGGATTAAAATAATAGGAATTTATTCAAAGCTGTGATTGGTGAATAAGGGACAAATTAAGGTTTCCCTGAGCTTGCTGGCTCTTTCTTTCTTCAGTACATGAATTAACTCAAGGTTCCTGACTCATCGAGAACCACCCGCCTCAGAAATGCTGGTACAGTTTGTGCCCCTCCAACCAGTCTGAAGTCAAACTTAGAAGGAACATTTTGAGGTTCCATTAGAGGGTGAGCCGTTCTGTTTCACAGGAAGAAGGTAACTTGAATTGTATCATGATCTGGGTGATGCAGAAATGTAATTCAAGAGCACACTGCCAAGCACAGGTGCATTTATTAAGTCAGACAAAGATAACAGCATGCAGTTTGGCCACTGAAATTATTGTAATAGCCTTAAAATTTAAATAGAAGGACCGTCTTAAAATGTTTTGTTCTCAAGGTGTTGTGTGAGCAGCTGTAGCTTGCCCTGGTCAGCTGTTGTTAAACACAGATTCCATGGCCCTCAAATCATAAATGTCTTCATTTATCATCAAGTAAATTAAGTTCTACAATAAGACGTTCTCAGAATGACATTAAAAATACTGAGGCCAGTCAGAAAGTCGTTAGGAATTGTTTTCTAATTCATTTCTCCATTTGTTTCATTTCTTAGAAAACAACCGATTCTTTCTGTGTCTGTCATTTATCAGCTCTTTGATTGGAGGCACTTTGTCCCTGAGGGACTCAGTTTACCCACCTTTGATGCAAAGGAGGTGGTTTGCCTGGTTTCTAGAACCATTAGGCTTCCAACCTTGGGTCACTGTGTTCCCCAGAACTTGGGTTTTACCACATTCATTGATCCTGAGGATTTTCACCCTCCATTGCTTTGCTTATTACACACCTCCTAATTATCTGTCCTTCTGTGTGTTCACGTGTCGTTTTGGACATATAACTCTTTCACAGTCCCCATCTCTTCATCTCATTGTGCTGAACCCTGAGTTTCCTCAAATCTTTTTTCCAAATGCTTCCTTCTGCTACTTTTATTTACTAACAGTCATTTATTTCAGTGACTATTTATTCTGTTTTTACTTCTGAAACATCACAGTATATTATATGTATATATACATAACACATACATACATACATATAAAATTTAAAATCTATCTCTTCTTGTGTGTGTTGCCTGCCCCTCCTCATGACACAAGGAATCAAACCCAGGACCTCAAGCATATTTAGTCAAGTGTTCTTCCACTGAGCTATAGTGTAGCCAGTCTTTGCTAGTTTGTGAGTTCTTTTTTTCTACCCTTTATTTACCCTCATACCCACCCTCTTAAGCCCCTTCACTATATAGGAGAGAAAAATGATAGAGAGGAGAGAGATCCTTGAATCTAATTTCTTTCTGCTTTGAGCATGACTACTAACAGACCACAAGCATTCTCCCTGAAGGACCAGCAACCACCAATCCCACCTCTCTAGACCCTCACATTTATGTTTCCTTTGAAAAGTTCCCAGAATTCCAAACAGCACACAGTCACAGAAAGTATCTGCAGCTGGCAAAACCACGCCTCTGCTAGAGCATGAGGCAAATCATAGTCAGCTGCTGGGGACAGTTCAGAGCAGCCCCACATCCCCACATCTTGGATACCTTGGATTAAATTGAAAACATATTCTTATAATATTGCTGTGTTTTAAAAAGAACCCAAAGGTCGAGAATTCTCACTACACTGTATCCCAAGCCCAGCGTTGTCTTATTCCACCATCAGAACTTCTATGAATGTATATTTTAAACTTTTATTAATGATTTAATATGTACACAGGAAATTGTTCATAAGTCTGTAGTTTCATTTGTTTTCAGAGACTGAACACATAGTGACAAGTGTGTACATCAAGAATCAGTACCGAACCCTGCCTGCCCCTGAGCCCTGCAGAGGGTTTTGGTTAGGAGCAGCTGCCTCCACCCACGGAGAGTAACTGCTTGTAACATTGTAGCACGGAGAGTATGAGAGTAGCCACCTCTCAATCCTTCACTCCAGGCACAGAGAGTAACAGCTTGTAACATTGTAGGAGAGTAACTGCTTGTAACATTGTAGCACGGAGAGTATGAGAGTAGCCACCTCTCAATCCTTCACTCCAGGCACAGAGAGTAACAGCTTGTAACATTGTAGGAGAGTAACTGCTTGTAACATTGTAGCACGGAGAGTATGAGAGTAGCCACCTCTCAATCCTTCACTCCAGGCACAGAGAGTAACAGCTTGTAACATTGTAGGAGAGTAACTGCTTGTAACATTGTAGCACGGAGAGTATGAGAGTAGCCACCTCTCAATCCTTCACTCCAGGCACAAATCTCATCTTGGAGCTCTAACCTTCCTGGCCTCATGTAAGCTTGAATTGGTTCCCAGAGGCTCCACTTTCTAAATGATCATGTTGGGGGTTGGGCTATTGCTGCTTTTGAATGAGAATGTTCCCTCAGACTCAGGTAAGTGAAGGAATACTTGGCCCCAGGGGGTGGCACTGTCTGTGAAGACACAGCCTTGCTGGAGGCCGGCCATCAGTCCTTTGAGATGAAAAGCTCCACATTGTTGCTTGCCTTGCTCTCCGCTTTGAGCTGTAATTGATGTAATTGATGATGTGAGTGATTGCATCTTCCTGACTCAGCCTGCACACCTGCCTGCTGTGCTGGATCCTGATCCCTCGAGACCATAAACACAAATAAACCTCCCTTCTAAAAGCTGCTTCTGGTCATGGTGTTTATCACAGTACTAATACAAAATCAATGTACAAATGTTGGGGGTCAGAAACAGGTCCTGACTGCTGTGGCCATGGGAGTTGCGGCCCATTTCAGGTTAGTATCCACTGTACTTATTAGAATTACCCCTTCACCTCAGTTTATGTAATGATACCCACTGCTTCAGTTTCTGATGGCTCTATGAACTGTCTAGAAACAAACTGTCTAGAACAGAGAAACCAAGGAGCCACTGTTAGAACTGGGTGCATCAGCTCTCCCTGTGACTTAGAAACAAAGTAGATAAAGCCCAGCAAACAACAAAACCAGAAGTGGCCATGCTATGGGAACTTGAACATGAAGGAGTAATGTGACCTAAGTGACTTTTACAGGATGCTCCACCAGCAACAGTGGAAGCGCAGTAGTAAAGAACGAACCTAAGTCACTACAGGGCCAACCATTTCAGTCTCATAGGACAACCTGTAATATACTCACAAGATTAAAGCCAGATATTTTATAGTCGTGTACTGTGTGATCTCCAACCACAATAAAATTAAGACACCAATCAGAGAATTCCTCCAGTATTTGAATGAAAGAGGCATCACAATGGAAATAATTTTAAGTGGAATCACAACCACATAAAACCTACAAAGCACCAAGAGCTAACAACATGCAGTACTTGTGGCCTGATAACTAACATCTATGAAACCTTTTTTGTTTTTGTCTTCTGAGATGGGGTTTCTCTCTGTAACAGCCCTGGCTGGCCTGGAACTCCCTTTTTGGACCAGGTTGGCCTGGAACTCACAGAGATCTTCCCCCCCCCCTTCTTCTCCCCCCACTGCCCTGCACATCCCTGAAAATCTTATAGCCTGTAATATATTTGTTAAGAACAAGCAAGCAGAAATGTTTTCACTCAAAGACCAGGAACAAGGAAGGAAATGGTTATCTGTCTATATTTCTATCTGTCTTCTGTCTGTCTGTCCACCCTATCTCTTAGCTCTGCTGCAGAATCAGGACACCACCTCACCTCATGGTGCCTGCCTGCTCTGTATGCTGCCCACTGTGTGTTTGTTCCCATTAGAGGGATTTCTCACCCCTTTGAACTTAATTTACCTTCAGCCTTCAGTCCTTGATGTCTCAAAGCACTACCCAGCCTTTGTTACTGTTAGGGTAGATTGATACTCTCCCAAGGTTTTCTGTACACTTAAACTATCGATCCCCCCATTCAGCATTTCTAGATGAAAGAATTTTTGCTAAAAAATGGAACCTGCTGCATTCTAAAAGTATTTAAGACAAACTAATTTGCAAAACTAATGCTGTAGTTAATCTCAGTTCCTTAGAAAACAGTCAAGGGCTTGGGAGAGAGCTCTGTCAGGAGAGAGCTCTGTCAGGAGAGAGCTCAGTCTCGATGAATGCTTGCTGTGCAGGCATGAGGACCTGCCTTTGTTGAAAAGCACATGCTTGTGAGCCCAACATTAGGGAGGCAGAGAGAAGAGGCCCCTGGTGTCCCATCACTATCCGGTGCTCCCTGCCTGCCTGGTGCTCCCTGGCCACCTGATGCTCCCTGCCTGTCTGGTGCTACCTGACTGGGCAGTCTGCAAAGCTACTGAGGTTGATGTGTGGCCTCCATCCACTCACAACCGACACCCACACATTAAAAACCATAATCTGTCTACCAACAGTCTAATGAAAACTTTTAGCTTATCATGTATTGAGGTGCTTTGAAATATCTCACTTTCTCATTCTTCCACCATAAGAGAGGGCAGTACAGAAAAATGACCACCAACTCCAAATTATTGCATTAGCCAGGACAGCGCTGAGGGGCTAGCTATCATGCACTCTGGGTTCACAGAGCTGGCGATGTGACTGGAAGCTGACTGCTGGTTCATTTTATTCTGTGTAATTTAAACACATCAGTTGTCAAAATAGTTGCAAGTGACTTCCCTCTGAGGTGATAAGGTGCGGTGTACAAGTCGCGGTCCACACACAGAGGTAAGTGGCAGTGCAGGGCAATCCAACATCATCAGTGGGTGTTTGCCAAGAAGGGTTTAACAGAACTATAGTTTGTGTCAGTGTCAAGAGAGAGCAGCTGAAGGAGGAGACTAGTCCTGCGAAGACAGTCGAGGACACAGCATGCGGGACATGGTGTGGTCGGCCGCTCAGTAGAGTCTAGTCTGAAGGGAAAAGGGTCTCCATCAATTGGGATGATGCTGTTTGAAGCCTTGAAGGCCAGGATCCTGTGATGCGTCAAGGGGAGACTGCCCCACGTGGCAGCTTTATCTTGAGATTCCACAAGCACAAATAGGTGAAGCAGGAGGCAGGCACTGTGTTAGAAATGCGCATGCACACAGTGCAGTAAGGGCACATTGAGGTCATAAACCGGATTATCAGGTGATGGACATTTAAACGAACAGAAAAGGAGAAGCTGCTGGTCCTTAGTGATTTGCTCGATAACCGAGGTTACAGAAGTGGAGGGTAAAATGATCAGCATTCACTTTTCTTAAAGGAAATGAAGCGGAAGTCTTGTGTGAGTTGTGTTTTCTTAGCATCGGGTGGTTGGTTACTGTTGCCTGTGATGGTATTTCCACCACGCATGCTCCTCTTTTGCCTGATGGGATTTCCACCACGCATGCTCGTCTTTCACCAGATGCACCTTTTGGAAAGGCTCTCCAGAGCGTGTGGTGTGCAGGGGTTTGTTGACGTTAGTCTATACTTATGGCTTGGCTTCCCAACTTTGATCGGAAACAGTAAGTCTTGCTAATGGTTGATCTTGATCATGTGGGCTCTGGGTGACAGATTTTCCCAGCCCAGCTGCTGTCAACTGTTACTGACCTTTGACCAGTTAACTTACTTTCCCAAAGCCCATTTTCCTCGCTTGTAAAGTGGGGGTATTAATACTCTTCCCCACAAAGCCCCGAACCCTGAATTAGATAATCCAGTTAAGGTGCTTAGTGTGGATCTGGGGCCCAGGAACTAGTGAGCAGTGAGTGCTGCAGGTATCACCCGCCCTACTACGCAGATTCTAATGATTCTAATCGATGTTTTTCAGAGGTGCTTTCTCTTATTGGGGCAACATGTGTGTGTGGGGGGTGCGCATGTTTAATTCATTTACTCTTTGATTATTAATCCAATCCCATCAGCTCCTCCATCATTTGAGAGTTTGTCTTTGAACCATGCCCAGCTGTTTTCTATAAAAGGGGTACCAAGCAGTGCTGAGCCAGACTTGCCTATACATGTATAGACTCGGCATTATCACTAGCTCAGAGGCTCCTCTTCTCTGTGGTTTCACAGTCCAGTCTCATTCATCTGTAGTCAACCGCTACCTGAAACCATAACGATTCATAACACTCCTTATTGGTGGCTGTGACTGTCCTCTTACTGCCCCATGCACATCATAAACAAAGGTGTAGGGGAAGGTGGCAAGCATCAGTTTTGTGCTGTTTGCAGTTTGAAGTGTTCACTGGGGACCTTGGAATGTGCCCCTGCAATAAGGGGCCAATGACCTTAAAACCCCTTCGCTTACATTATTTAACCCATCCTGTCCCTTCCTGCTTGTGACATCAGGATCTGTTTTTACGTGTTATCCAGGTGAAGAATTTAAAGTGTCACCGTGGACGTGACCAACCAAGAGTTATGCCATTAGTGTAGCAGAGTTAGGGTTCTCTGCACTCTTCTTATTACATCACATCTGGAGACAGGTGCTCAGAGGCACAGATGTTTAGAGGGAGGGTCTAAACACATGATGTAATGCAAAAAAATAAACAAAAGAAAGGAAGAAAAGAAGGAAAAGAGAAAATTAAATAAAATCTGGGACTAAAAGCAGAGAACCAGACACTGTCTTCAATTCTAGCACAGCAGAAAATTAGATGCTTCTGGTCTGAGCCCAAGCACTGGCTGGTTCCAGTAGTGGTTTAATGGGTGAGACCACTCTGGGACCACATCTGGTTTGGGGCTACTCGGCATGGATTTTATAGAAACCAGCTGGGAACAGTTCAAAGACAGGCAGCAATACGATGGAAGAGCTGATGGGTGGATTTATTAGCACGGACCAGCAGATTTAAATATGTGCAGCTCAGCTAAGCAATGAGGAGAAGGGAGGCTAAGTTTATACAAGTATCTAAAGTGTAAACACTAAAAAGGAAGATTATTCATTTAACACAACACACAGGGGCATGGTGTGCAGAAATAAGATGAAAACGTAAGCTAAGCGTATAATTTTTTTTCCTGATAATGAATCTATTCAGGCTGGCTGAGGCATAGCCTTTCTCTAGAGAAGCAATAGAAATTTCAAGCCTTATGGTTTTTAAAACTTTCTTGGGAACCAGGTCTTAGATGTTAGAGAATTGTTATTCATTTGGTCACTGTAATAATGGCGTTATGGTTCTATAAGGAGATGTCAGGGCTGGGGATACAGCTCAGTTGGTGTCGTGCATGCCTGGCACACGTGAAGCCCTGAATCCAGTCTCCCAGCACCCATATAACTAGTCATAGTTGTGGAAACCTGTAATTCCAGCATTGAGGAGGTGGAGGAAGGTGGATTAGGAATTCTGGATCATCCTTGACTGTGTAGCAAGTTAGAGGCCAGCATAGGAAAATGAGACCCTTCCCCAAACACAAAAGGGTAGGAAGGCAGCAAGATAGGCCAACAGGTCAGGGGGTTGCCACTAAGCCTGATGACCTGATGACCTGAGTTTATTCCCCAGAACATGTGTGGTGGAAAGGGAGAGCTAACTCCTGCAGGTTGCCCTCTGACCTTTACATAGGATACTGGGAGACACATGCCCACATATGTGGCAATCCATTATGATAAAAAAATATCTCTTACATTCTAAGGGATTTGGACTTTAGGTGGGTCACCCAGCCAGAGTTAATAATACACCTTGGGGTCACTGAGAACTGCTGTCCTACTGGGTGCTCAGCCAGTTTTTTAACCTGGGGGGGGTCACTGAGGACTGCTGTCCTACTGGGTGCTCAGTCTGTTTTAACTGCCTTCCCCAAAACAATGCAACAATCAACCGTATTTGCCTTGAAGTTAATTTATCAACATTTATAGTGTAAGCTAATGTATTGGTGTAATCTGAAGTTACCTTCTCCCACACCCCTGACCCAGAGCAATGCATGTATGTTAGCATAATTCTTTGTTGGAAATATCCTATAGGATGAAAGTGCCCTCATGAAATGAACATCCACCGCCCAGTCTGAAAACGGCATCAAGATATCGCTTGATAGTGTTTGTAATCTGGGTCAGGTGGACTCAGTTAAAGTCAGCCATTTTATGCCACATAAAAATCTGTCAGATATGTACAAAGAATCCAAGAATCCTCCATTCCTTCCCCATGTGATGCTTTCTTTGCTGTTCAATAAAAGAGAGAGCAAACCCCTCTGTAGGACACAGACCGGCAGACCAACACACACACACACACACACACACACACACGCACGCACGCACGCACGCACGCACGCACAGGAACAGTCAGGTTCACAAGACAGCATTCAGACTCAGACTCGTACAACAGACAGGATGACAAAAGGCAGGGCTAGCAGAGCAGAGAATTAAAATCTGGGCTGGCTCTTGCCTAAGTGACATCAAGGGGAAGAGCTTTGATTTCTTTCCTTGATGTGATTGTTGACTGAGTTCATTATTAATCAGACTGACTACACACACACACACACACACACACACACACACACAGAGAGAGAGAGAGAGAGAGAGAGAGAGAGAGAGAGAGAGAGACAATGAATTAATGTAAAACATTTAAGTCTTTTCCCCAGTGATACATACACTGGATTATTGACATGCAACAAATTGTTATAAAGAGATTTGCTTCAAAATACTACAGCAAAGAAAGAGATGAAGGAAAAGAAGGGTGAGAAAGAAACGAGAGAGATGAGGAGAAGAGAAGGCGGATGAGGCCAGTTTGGCAAACTCTTGATCATCTGAAGCTTGCGGGAAGCACTGAGTACATTTTGATCTTTCTTCTGCTTTCTCATATTCTTGGAAAGTCTCACAATGAAAAGAATTGATTATATTTTCAGCAACACACCTGCCCTGGACTCTGGGACTTAAAATACCCTCTGCCAGGTGAGCAGACTTCTGGTTGACCAGGACCCAGGACCTTTGCCATCTTGTTTTTGAGATGAAAGGCCCTTTGCAAAGCTGTAGATAGAAATCGAGAAAACCTTTAGTAGCACTCATCTCTTGTGTCACTGCAGAGATGGGTCTTTCAAGTTGAAAGGCCGGTGGTTGGGCCACTGCTCACTGGCCACATCTTATCTTCTGTCATGAGGGAAGATCCAGTGTCTTTGGACCTTGGTCTCTCTTTTTTTTTTTT